>NC_054379.1:158492416-158739916 GCF_017654675.1 Xenopus laevis
ATTGCCAGTTGTACCCACACCGAGACTGTAGACACAATTTTTGAGGCCCAAAAATTTATCCTCTGTTGCCATAAAAATCACATTGGTCCAAGGTATTTCTTCAAAAGGGTAATGACGCCATGTTGGATCCATATCCCTTACCACTAAACCATGCAGTAAAGTGACCAAAGGAGAGCACAGCGCTGGGAAATATGTTGGCGCTATATAAATACACGTTATTATTATTAATAATAATAATAATACACTGTACTAATAATGCACCTTGCCATAGCAGGGACAGGGGAAATGGACACAACATGGTGGCAAGGTACTCTGAATACACTCATTAAGCCTGATCTATTATAGTTTCTATGGATGACTAATAACCAATCTCTTCCTTATTTTTAAAATAGATATTCCGGCGGAAAATTATATGGCTGTCCTAGAAATAAGTTTCGCAAATGCCTCACTTGGAGTTTCCTTAAAAAACAATCTGAATGACCCCCGTACACTCAAAGAGGCGCTTTCTTCCATAGTGACAATCACAGGAATACAAGTTACTGAGAGTAAGGATTCAATATAAAAAAAATATTGCGAAAAGAAGATGTAATGTACAAGATAACGTGCAGTAATATTTCAGTCTGATCTTTCACCCCTTTTAGATTTATCAAACATCACGGTGAACCCAGCAAACCCATTTTTTGGAGACACGGTGATGATTCAGTGTCAGTTCAGTAACACTACGGATGTTTCATGGCGCCATAACTTCAAAACACTTACAAACGGAATTAAATATAGTATCTCGAATACGTCGGTGCTCTACACCCTGACTATTAAGGATCTCACCAGTGAAGATGCAGGTACAGTGCTCAGTCACTATTCTATTTAAAGGGGTGGTTCACCTTTAAGGTAACTTTTATTATGTTATAGAATGGCCAATTCTAAACAACTTTTCAATTGGTTTTCATTATTAATTTTTTTATAGTAACATAGTTATTTGCCTTTTTCTTCTGGCTCTTTGCAGCTTTCAAATGGGCGTCGCGGACTGCCTTCTAAAAAACAAATCCCCTGTAAGGCTACAAATGTATTGTTATTGTTTCTTTTTATTACTGATTCTTCTTCAAGTCCTCTCCTATTCATATTCAAGTCTCTTATTCAAATCAATGCATGGTTGCTAGGGGAATTTGGACCCTAGTTACCAGATTAAACGGGAGAGCTGCTGAATAAAAAGCTAAATAACTCAAAAACCGCAAATAATAAAAAATGAAAACCAATAGCAAACTGTCTCAGAATATCACCCTCTACATCATACTAACAGTTATCTCAAAGGTGAACAGCCCCTTTAAAGGAACAATACAGGGTTCATATTAATTTGCTTTAATTCACATGAACATCCAGTAGTGGCTCCAGTGGAGGAATCTGGCATCCAGTAAAACGAGTACCGGATTTTGTTCATGCATAAATGGCACTTTAATTGTAAAACAAAAACAGTATTTCAAAATTGTCACCTGCCCAGTTTTGAACCAGAAAATATATAGGGGCAAATTCACTAACCGGCTTCGTTGCGCTAGCGCAGGCTACGTTGCACTTCGCTAGGCGAAGTTTTGCCAGGGCACCGCTAATTCACTAAAATCCGAAGTTTCGCTCAGGGAGGCGAACGGTAGCAAAGTTGCACTAGCGTTAATTCGTCAAGCAACGCGAAGTTACACTAGCGATGCCTAATTTGCATACGGCGCCAAGTTAAAGTTGAATGGACGTATATGTAGCAGCAAATACATTACACTACACAAGGCTGGGAAAGCTTCATTATATTGTTATTTTGCTCTATACATGTGCCCACTGTATAGTGTAGGTGCCATATGTTAGGAAACGTAGGGGGGAAGGAGGGTGCCCCCAAAAAATGTACGATCTTTTTCAGCCTATCACCCTTAAAAAAGGAAAAGACGCCAGCGTTTTTTGGGACTTAGAAAAAATTTCAACTTTTTTTTAAGCAATCCCTATCTACTCTATTGCACTTCACCTGGCCTGAGGTGGCGAAGGCAAGTCTGGCGCAAGAGGTAAAGTTCCGTAAAATGCGCAAGTTAGTGAATTAGCGTAGTTACGTCCCTTCACCATAGCGCAACTTCGCCTGGGGTAAGGGTGCAAAGTAGCACTAGAGTAGGTCCACTTCGCTAGCGAATTTATGCCGTTAATAAATCGAAACGAAATGAAGTCACGCTGGCGAATTTGCGCTAGCGTTAGGCGCTTCCCGCTTTAGTTAATTTGCCCCAAAGACTGTCTGGTTCAAAACTGGAACCAGACAAAACGTTACCTGGTTGAATGGAAATTCATCCAATCTCTGCAGGCTGTGTCATAACCGCTACCCCAAAATGTCATTGTTTCTATTCAAATGTCATCACCAGTGACATCTTCAGCCCTGCCCCTGACATCACACAGTCCATGCCCTCTCCACATTGTCTCCAAGTAAAACATGGAAACCAAACTCAGAAGAGCCCATTAGGCAGTGTTTCTTAACTTTTCAGTGGTGTAACTAGATGTTACTGGACCCCACAGCAAATGCAATTTGGGGCCCCAAAACATTACTAAATTAACCTATTCTACCAAGATATATTGAAATTGTTCATTAACTATGGCCTTTACTAGTGAAAAAAGATATTGGTCATTTTTCCACTAGTCTGACCACCAAGTAGTCAAGGAAATTTTGTGGTCAGACTGGTGGGAAACTGACCAGCAGGTGGTGCTGTTGTAACAAAATTCTTTCATATGAACAGTACATGTATCCCTTAATATCGAGGAATTAAAAGAAAATAAATAATGAATGTAAATTACAAAAGTGCTTAGAATAGCACTCTCATCAATTGTACATTCACTTATTTTAAAGGTTTACTCATCCTTTAACGTTTTGAGAATATACGTCTCAATTATGTCCAATACGAAGGTCTCTTCGAATTCGAATTTTAATTAGAATTTCGAGATTCATCAAACCTATACTCTGGGAATAATTCGAATTCGACTATTCGCCACCTAAAACGTGCCGAGTTCGTGTATAAGTCAATGGGAGAGGTTCAGTGACCAATTTGAAGATATTACTAGCTTTCCTGAAATTCGTGTTTTTTTCAGAGAAAAAACATGATTCTAGTTTAGTTGAATTTGATTCGAGTTTTTGGGTCAGTAATATTCGATTTAATTCTCAAATAACCTCCCAAATGAATTTAGAGTATATTCAAATTTATTCGAGTTAAAAAAAAACTCACATGAATTCCCCTGATATAATTAATTCATATTGGAGTAAAAACAATCTTATTGGAATGTTTGCAATTGAAGTTGAAGCCCTTGATAGATTGACATATTCTGCATAGATAATCCAGTTTATGAGGATTCCTGACTAATGAATGTTTCTATATATATATATATATATCTCTGACCACAGGTAATTACACTTGTACTGGCCCAGACAACCCAACCACCTCTCTGCAAATCAAACCTGTATTAATTAACCCGAGCAGCAATATTCCTGTTGTCTGTGATGGAACAGCGACCAATTTAACTTGCTGCAGCAATGACCTTGCTCTCTTCAATGTCACCTGGACTCGAGCAGGACAAATACCGATTCCTGGTAAGTAGAACCATGTACAGAGTCTAAAATAACTGTTCTACTTTCTAATAATTAACAATAGTTTCATTTGAATCTCCTTAAAGGGGTTGTTCACTTTTGAGATAACTTTTAGTATGATGTAGAGAGTGATATTCTGAGACAATTTGCAATTGGCTTTTATTTTTTATTTGTGTGTGGCTCTCCATGATCGGTAAATGCACTGCCTACCAGGGGGTATTTGCACCTGGGCAGTAACCCTTAGCAACCAATCATTGATGAGTTTTTTTTCAATCAGTTGCAGGTTGAACAGTGAAAGCAATCATCGGATTGGTTGCCATGGGTAGCTGCCCAGGTGCACATTTGCCCAGTGCTTACAAATGAGCCTCACTTGCTAAAGCTATTAATGGGGGGTTTTCACCTTTGTGTTAACTTTAAGTATGATGTAGAGAGTGATATTCTGAGGCAAAGGTTTTAATTTTTTATTATTTGTAGTTTTTGAGTTATTTAGCTTTTAGCCACTCTATAACATACTAAAAGCAGCCTCAGGGGCCCCCCACACCATCCCCCTCCCCGCTGTAACTTTTTTGTTGCTACCGGTATCAGGAAAGGGGGGTTAGGGGAAGGAGTGCAGGGACCCGGGCCCAAAAGAGCCGGGCCCACCACGTTTGTTCCCGGTGTCTGACAGCCCAGTCCAACCCTGCAGTCATCCCTAGGGAATAGTTCAAATCTGAGGACTTGAAAAATAGTGGGCCTTGCCAACATTGGTAAATTTGAGGTTGTATATACTGTAGACATGGTCGGGTATAACATGCTGTGCCATATCTTGGGCATGGCTTAAACTGGCAATGTGGTGTAGACATCACAACAGTCAGAAAAAAGGCATGGGGGTGTTTGGATGACAAGGAGAGGGATTAGAGATTTAGATTTTGCTTTCTAGCACAGGGGCCTTGAATAATATACAGTATATCAGAACAGTGAACCAAATCCCCTGTACATAAAGAAAAAAGCTGCATTTCCCCCCCAATTTTATGGAAGCCCTGAAAGTATAGTTGGTACCCAGGCAGTATTTTATCAGCCTAGCCAGAAAAACATCTGCCAAGGCATTTACAGGTAATGTAGTGGCATATTTTATCATGATACCTCATGCAGTATAGGATGTACACTCTTATCAATACCCAATACAGGGCCTGAACCCCTATGCTATGGGAAAGGTACTGGGAATTTTTAGCACAGTGCCTCCACCTAGTGGGCACTGAGGATTTACACCCCAGGGAAATTTCACTAGGAATCAAACCTTCATCGGGATACCCAGTGTTGGACTGGGACACCAGGGGCCCACCATATAACCTTAGACCAGGGGCCCATTGACAGTGCTATTTTCTTCCTCTCCACACTCA
Organism: Xenopus laevis; assembly: GCF_017654675.1. Taxonomy (NCBI): domain Eukaryota; kingdom Metazoa; phylum Chordata; class Amphibia; order Anura; family Pipidae; genus Xenopus; species Xenopus laevis. Next base: position 158,497,388 of record NC_054379.1, read on the forward strand.
ACCTCTATTCTCCTAGTCTCTTTTCTTTATATACTATAATCTATTATTCCATCCATTTAGCCTCTTTTTTATGGAAATAAGAAATGGCAATGAAATAGGCCAAATATTTAAAAGCAGGAGGGCCCACTGAAACCTGAGCCCACCGGGAGTTTTCCTGGTATCCCAGTGGGCCAGTCCGACACTGGGGGTACCCGTGTGGTAAGTTCCAATCCTGGCACATTCTTTCCCCAGGACACAGTCCCACACTCCACTCTGGGTGGACAAATGCAGTCACAGTCCCTTTCCCCAGAGCTCTTTAAATTACCCCAGGTAGCTCTACCTGACCCAAAGTACCTGTCCCTTTGGATAAGGTAGAAGCTCCCACGTAGCAGACGCATGGACAAGGCCTGGCCTCACACAGGGGACACACGATGGAGCCTTTCAATACCCTCCCTCAGACAGAGACTCGCCGGGGGTCACACAGATCTGGTACAGGTATCCACAGCATCTACAAAGAAATCTTTACGCTTCAGGCCGGGCACCCAAGCTCTCTAGCCGAGCATACAAAGCCTCTGAATCTTCTGGATGAGCTCCCAACACTACCCAAAGGGCAAGCACACCAAAGCCTCTTTCACTAGAATCCATCCTCAGGCAACTCCTTTACATTCCTCTGCTGCCTCAAGCTCTAGACCCTACCTGGTCAAGCTCCGCACAATTTTACACAGATTGGTACAATACAATTGCCAATTTCTTTATGTGGCTATCGTTTTATTTGTGGGGGGGGAGCTGTGCAACAGTAAGGACCTCTCCTCAGAATTTATTCTTCTCTTTCACAGGAATGCAAAGTAAGGATTCTGCTTGTTCCATATACACTATTCAAGCTAATCCTTCTCAGTGCCCCTCTGAAAAATCAGGAAGTAACACCAATTACACATGTACCTTCCAAGGTATATATGGTGCCACCAGCTATAAGGTCATACAAGTCACCTATCTGAAGCCAGGTAAGAACGCATGGAAAAAATGTACAGAGAAGGGCAACCAAATTAACTTTAGGGGACATACAACCCACACGTAAAAAAATGAAATGCTATTGAAAGCCTACCACTTGTCTACTTGCAATCTCCAGCTCTCCCCCCCCCCGTACCCTGCACATTTGCATAACCTGCCTCCCTTTAGTTCCAGCCCTGGCACCCAAGGTAATACTACTAGGCCCTGCCTGTCTTCTTTCTTTCTAATAAAAACACCCTCCATATAGGGTTGACACCCCTCCGATTGTGACCCAGACAGCCTGGTTTTCAGAAGGGCTGCCCGGGTCAAGAAAGAAAATAAGGAAAACCGGACCGTCCTTGATTGACATGGCGATCAGCCAATAGCTGGTTGCCACGTCATCACCCCACCCCCAGGAAAGCACTGCCCATGACATCACCAGCGCGCCCAACGTCACAGGCCTGCCCCCTGCCCAAATCCTGGGCCAGTAAAAGATGGCAACTCTACCCCCATAGCAGGAATAACTCCTCATCCCATATCTTTGTTGCCCCACTGCTTTGCAATATGGAACTGATGGGGGTGTGCATACCATAATCACAGTAGAACATTAAATAATGATTTCTGTTTTTTTTGTTTTTTTTCAAAGACCCAATACTTACATTTTTTAATAAACCTTTTTCTGTTTTTTTCTGTAGCCACGGTTACCATTTCAGGAAATGAATTAGTTTCTGCACAATCTTCCCTGAGTCTGACATGCAAAAGTGATGTACCCAACATTGACAGAGTAACCTGGAGCATAAATGACAAAGCAATAGGGAATGATAAATATATATCAAACAATGGTGTCTCCACTCTCACAGTGACGCCTGTGACCATGGACTGGGCTGGTAAGGAAAATAAATGTTGAGACATGCCACTCTTGATCTCTGGGATGGGCTATATAGTCAGTTAGTGGAGGAAGGGTGTGGCCAAACTACAACTCTCAGTTCATTAAGTCAAATGGCTGCTAGTGATTCTTGAAAAAAATGTGATAATTCTTTAGGTACAGGAATGGAAAACAACCTCAAAGAGGACAGTCACACATGACACTATACAGCTATTCAGCATTTACCTATTAATAGAACTTCCAGAAGTGCTTGCCCAAATCAGGTATGTCAGTAATTGGCCTGCGGATCTAGTATCATTTGAAAGTGTTCAACCCCAAGTACTGGTCCTCCAAGTGGATTGTCTACTTTCCTCTGCAGAGTTTCAAATTACTCACTAGTTAACCTAATCCTACGTCTCACTCCTGGAATGAGCTATAACAGACCTAACCTCAAACTATGTATACCTACTGGGCCTGCCTCCACCCAACGTCTGAGTTTCATCCACCTCCTCCAACAGGTGGGACCCAAAGACATCTCCTGGCCAGTTACTGCAATTTCAGGAAAATTCTTTAGCCCAGGATTGGGAAACAGCTTTCAACCAGTGGGGTAACTAGGAGACTGTGGGCCCTGGTACAAAATCTCTACACCATCCAACACCAGGAAACACCATGCAACACCATACAACAACAGGCAACACCATGCAACACCATACAACAACAGGCAACACCAGGAAACAACAGTCAATACCATTAAACACCATGCAACACCAGGAAACACCACTTAACATCACAAGTAACACCATCCAGCACCACGTAACACCATGCAACACCAGGAACTAGCATGCAGCAACACTAGGTTGCGATAAAATGTAATCCCCCAATAGCTAGAATATAAAGTTGGATAAGATAAAGTCTGATGGTGTAGTTTGTTCATGCAGTTTCATCAATGTATTTCGATGGGGAAAAAAAATTGGTCAGATACCATGAGATTCTATCTCGCCAAATGAAGACGTAGCATGCAGTGTTTTCATCCATCAGTTGTGTCTGTTGTGATATCTGCCGATATTAGTGGGTGACTGTCACTACTATATTCTGTCAATTCATGACCAGAACATTGTCTGATTTGTGTTTTTTCCTACTTCAACCCTACAGTTTAAATCTGAATGGTTAGTTTTAGACTGTTGCATTGAAACATACGATCGATATTGAAAGTTCGTTGTACAAGGATTAAAATCTCAATGTCTATGGCCAGGTTTACTCTTCATGTATTCTGGGAGATTGTGAAATGCTTTGATTATCTTGTCTTGCAGGCACCTACCTCTGCATAATGTATCAGCAGAACTTACCCAGTAAGGACAGTCACGCAGTCAGAGTCCTGACGTTGCCCACCCAACAAGCAATCCAAGTTGATCCTGTAAATACCTATCAGATATGCAACAAAATCCAGATACTTAATTGCTGTATCCCGCTTGATAGTTCCGCTGACTGTTCTGTAAAATTTGTGTCATCTACAACAGAGCTCAGTGATGGTAAGACAAGCTGAAAAGATTGTGCATTGCTGCAGTAAGTGCAGGTTGTGGTCATTACCTAACTTGTAGAGTGGAGGTGCACATAAAGCTGACCATACATACAGAGTGCCACTCGTTCTGCAAGTTTGCCAAATGATCGGGTCTCTCCCTGATATGCCCACCTTGAGGTGGGAGATATGGGCTGATCTGATCCTTAGGGACAATCAATTGGATCACAACAAGGAGAATATGGGCAGTCTGATTGAGCCAATGCAACAGGATTTCAAAACATGCCGGATAGACATCTGGCCGACTTTTGGCAAAATATTGATTGGGGAAGTCCTTATAATTGCCCATTTATGAGAGCATTTTGTGTCTGCCTGCATCAGGGTCAGACTGGGGGGCCCGGGCCCACTGGGACTAAAATCCAGGGCCCCCTCCGACCCCCCTGCCTCCCTACTATGACGCGCTGAGCACGATTGCGCGAAGGCGCTGCTCAGCGCGCCTGCGTGTAGTCGCTGCTCCTCACTGAAAGGTGCCGCGCGCATGCGCAAATGGCGCTGCGCGGCACATAGAAAAACCTTTTTTTCTTTTTAGTATGAGCGGGACGGGGGACTGGCCCGGCGGGGGCCCATTAGGGGTCGGGGCCCACCGGGTTTTTTCCCAGTATCCCGCCGGGCCAGTCCGACACTGGCCTGTATAATTTGGTATCTATAATGTGGAACGCAGGTCTCTTCTCTGACCCCCTGTATAGTCTACCTTTGCATGTTTACACAAGAGGGTTAACTGGCCTCCTGAAAAAATTGACCCTTTTTGTTCTGTGAATGGGGCCTTAGTTTACCAGCTCCCCTGGGACAGGACTGATGGGAAAGTTCTGAAGTGTGGGCAGAATATAAAGCATAACAAATGACTGAAGTGATAAAGTAAAGCCAGTTGGCAGAAGTGAAATGACTTGCTGGTAAAGGATATGAAAGAACATGCAGAGGGCATAGATATGCATAACACTCTCCATATGTTTCGGGAGTACAAATGTAAGGATCCCTCATCTACGTATCTAAGTATATGAGTGGCAGTGTATTAAATTATATGAGATAGTATATTCTTCTTTTTTTTTGCTGCATTAAAACAACTTATAAAATAACTGTTTCCTTCTTATTTCATCAGTAAGCAGTGAAACATACGGAAATCTGAAATGTTTCTTGAGAGAGTACAAAAAAACAACAGACTGCGAACAACCCATCGTCTTCAAGTGCGTGATTTCCAACAGTATTACATTCGTGAGAAGCCTTGATATGACAATAAACTATTGGTCTGGTAAGAGTTTCATTTTTCCATTATTTACTCTAGAATTGCACAACTGGGGGCCTGTGCAGCACTGAATACAAAAATGAGCACAAAACTGCACACAGAGAAAAACATTGTGCTTGTGTCAATATACTTAACTCTAAATCATAGATTATCATTTCCCATGCTTTGTGGCACTTTGCAAGCTCCAGGGCCTGGTGCACTTGTCTGCCTTGTGCAGGTGATATTTCCAGTGCTACTGGAAATATCAGTAGCACAAGGCAGACAAGTGCACCAGGCCCTGGACAAATTCGATGAAAAAAAACTTTGACTTCGATATTCGAAGTCAAAGTAATTCGATGGTCGAATTTCGAAGTATTTTCATCTTCGAAAATTCGACCCTTGATAATTCTGCCCCTTAGTGTCACTGCTTTTCTAATATTGAAATGTCAAGTGTAATTTTTCATCTTCTGAAGCAGCTCTGGGAGGGGGTCTCCGACCCTGTAATTGATACATTTAGCTGATGTTTTTATCTTTGTCCCTGCTGAGCAGAATCTCTGAGTTTCATTACAAGCAGCTGTTAGAATTGATACAATAGTTGCAAATACTCCAGAGATGCTGCTGAGAAATGGATCAACTAAATGTTGCAAAATTGTAACAGTTTAGAGTCTGCACCCGAATTACTGAGCTGCCAGACTCAAACACCAGAGACACCAACATTCAACTTTACACTTAGATTTTGGAAAAACAGTAAAAAATAAATAATGGAAAGTAATTGAAAAAAAGTCTTTATTTCTGAGGAACAATCTAAAAACAACTGAATTGAAAAAAGAGTTTGGAAGGTGAACAATCCATTCCTAAAGCTATCTAATGTATCAGCCTGTACCACTGATTCAGGGAGACAATTCCACATCTTCACAGCTCTCACTGTAACAAACCCCTTCCCAATATTTAGCTGGAACCTCTTTTCTTCTAATCGGAATGGGTGACCTTGTGTCAGCTGGAAAGTCCTACTGGTAAATAAATCATTAGAGAGATTATTATATGATCCCCTTATATATTTATACATAGTTATCATATCACCCCTTAAGCGCCTCTTCTCCAGCGTGAACATCCCCAATTTGGCCAGTCTTTCCTCATAGCTAAGATTTTCCATACCTTTTTCCAGCTTAGTTGCCCTTCTCTGTACCCTCTCTAATACAATAATGTCCTGTTTGAGTGATGGAGACCAAAACTGTATGGCATTGACAGTGGAAGAATGACCGCTCTCCGTTGAATCAATGCCCCTTTTAATACAGCTCAAGACCTTATTTGCCCTTGATGCTGCTGACTGGCTGTCAGGGAACCGGGAGTTCCCTCTGGGGAGTTGTCCGGATATAGGAGGAAGCCCCTCAGGAGGGATCAGGATCGTGGTATCCAGGGATTCAGCAGAAGGGGTAATCAAGTTCAGGCAACAGGTCAAAAGGCAGGCAGAATATAAACAGAGTCCAAAGTCCAGGCAGGGGGTCAACAACAAGAGATCAATCAATAGAATACTCAGGGAAAACAGCAACAGGGAACCCAGGAATCAAATCAGGAACAAGATCCTATTTTCGGGCGCCATCTTGGCGTCTCGGGCGTCCTTTTAAAGGGGTTTTTTGGCGCCCTTGCGTCGGCGTCAGCACGTCTGCGACCGACGCGCTGCGCCTGCGTCCGTCGCACCGTTGTGACGTCTTCGCGCCTGCGCACTTGCGCGCAGGCGTCTCTGCGCCGGCGCCGCTACCCACGTGGCGGCCATGGGCGCCGCCATTTTGGGAGCGGCGTCGGAGGAAGTAGTTGCGCCGCCCGGAGCTCCTGGTCCTGCTCCGGGCGGCGATCGTGACAGTACCCCCCCCCCTCACGGGGGGCCTCAGGACCACCGAGACAAGGCTTCTGGGGAAACTTGGCGTGAAAATCCCTCACCAGACGAGGAGCGTGAACATCACGATGTCCTTCCCAGGAGCATTCTTCAGGACCGAAGCCCCTCCACTGAATGAGGTACTGAAGGGACCCTCTGGAGATCCTGGAGTCTAGGATTTTCTCCACCTCGTACTCGAGTTGACCCTCCACAGAGATGGCAGGAGGAGGAGATTGACCACCAGAGAACCGGTTGGTGATAGCGGGTTTCACCAGAGACACGTGGAACATGTTGGGGATTCTCATCTCTGGTGGAAGCTGAAGTCTGACAGCCACAGGGTTGATTATCTCCAAGATGGGAAATGGACCCACGAATTTTGGACCCAATTTGGGAGATGGGATCTTCAACCGGATATTCCTGGAAGAGAGCCAGACATTATCACCCACCTTGTAGGGAGGAGAGGATATTCGACGACGATCCGCGAAAGTCTTATGAACAAGAGCGCTCTTCTCTAGGTTCAACTTGGTAGCAGCCCAAATAGCAGACATATGGGCTGCGGAATCGTCAGCAGCCGGGACGTCAGAAAGTACAAAGTCTTGGGGAAAAGCTTGAGGATGCTGCCCATACACCGACATGAACGGAGACCTTCCTGTAGAGGAATGACAAGCATTATTATGAGCGAATTCCGCCCATGGGAGGAGATCAGACCAGTCATCCTGGCAGAGGGATACGTGGTTCCTCAGGAACTGTTCCAGGGCTTGGTTGACACGTTCAGCTGCCCCATTCGTCTGCGGATGGTATGCAGATGAAAACTGAAGAACAATTCCCAGGTCTTTGCATAGGGAACGCCAGAATTTGGCAGTAAACTGGGTGCCTCTATCGGAGACGATTTCCACCGGGAACCCATGCAGGCGGAAGATGTACTGGATAAATAGCTGGGACAACTCCACCGCAGAGGGCAACTTCTTCAGAGGGATGAAATGGGCCATTTTGGAGAATCGATCAATGACAACCCAGATCACAGTGTTCCCACAAGAGGGAGGAAGTTCGACAATGAAGTCCATGGACAGGTGGGTCCAGGGACGGGAAGGAACCGGCAATGGCTGTAGTAACCCACTGGGGCGGGAATGGCTTGACTTAGATGTGGCACAAACATTACAAGCAGCAACAAAGTCCTTCACATCTTTGCGGATATCAGGCCACCAGACCAGGCGTCGTAATAGTTCAAGAGTCTTAGCTGGACCAGGGTGTCCGGCTTGCCTGGAGCAATGGGTCTGTTGCAGAATAGGCAGACGCAGCTCAGGAGGAACAAATGCCATTCCAATGGGAGTATCTGAAGGAGCAGAAGACTGACCAGCCAGGATTTGGTCAGCAAACTGTGGATACAGGGAGGCAATAATCTTGACTGGAGGGATGATTGGCTCTTGTCCCTCAGGAGAGCGGTCCACCGGAGTGAAGCTACGAGACACGGCATCGGCCTTCTGATTCTTGGAACCTGGGCGATAAGTCAAGATAAAATTAAACCGAGAGAAGAAGAGAGCCCACCTTGCTTGTCTGGGGTTTAGCCTCTTGAGGGACTGGATAAACTCGAGATTCTTATGATCGGTGAAAATCTGAACAGGAATCAGAGAACCCTCCAGGAGGTGACGCCACTCTTCAAGGGCAAGTTTAACAGCCAAGAGTTCTCGGTTCCCGACATCGTAGTTCTGCTCTGCGGACGAGAACTTCTTGGAGAAATAAGCACAGGGATGCAACTTCCCATCAGCGGGATGTCTCTGAGACAGGATGGCTCCGGCTCCGACTTCAGAAGCATCTACTTCGATGCAGAAGGGTAGTTCAGGATTGGGGTGTCGGAGGACAGAAGCGGATGTGAAGGCCTCTTTCAAAGACTGAAAAGCTTCAATGGCAGATGGGGGCCACAAGCTGGGTTTACCCCCTTTCCGGATGAGGGCCAGGATAGGTGCAATGCGGGAAGAGAACCCCCGGATGAACTGCCGATAGTAGTTAGCAAATCCGATAAATCTCTGGATTGCCTTGGTACTCAACGGGATAGGCCACTCTTGGATGGCAGACACTTTCACGGGATCCATCTCAAAACCTTCAGGAGAGATAATGTATCCTAGGAAGGGGATCTTAGACACCTCGAAGACGCACTTCTCCAACTTGGCGAAGAGAGAGTTCTTCCTCAGACGAGAGAGTACCTCCTTCACCTGGGAGCGATGGCTTTCTAGGTCTTTAGAGAAGATCAGGATGTCGTCCAGGTATACGACTACGAACCTTCCTAGGAGATCCCGGAATACATCGTTAACAAACTCCTGGAAGACGGCAGGGGCATTGCAAAGGCCGAAGGGCATAACGAGATATTCATAGTGCCCGTCACGAGTGTTGAATGCCGTCTTCCATTCATCACCCTCACGGATGCGAATGAGATTGTACGCCCCTCGGAGATCCAACTTAGAGAATATCTTCGCCCCCTTCAGCTGGTCGAAGAGCTCTACGATCAAGGGCAGAGGGTACCTGTTTTTGACAGTGATTTTATTCAGGCCCCGGTAGTCTATGCATGGCCGAAGGCCTCCGTCCTTCTTCTCCACAAAGAAGAACCCAGCCCCTGCAGGAGAGGTAGAAGGGCGGATAAACCCCCGCTGGAGATTTTCTTGGATATATTCCTTCATTGCGGAAGTCTCAGCAGGAGAAAGAGGGTAAGTGCGGCCTCTGGGGGGCATGGCTCCTGGCAGGAGTTCGACAGGACAGTCATAAGAGCGATGTGGAGGAAGGAATTCCGCAGACTTCTTACAGAACACATCGGAGAATTCCTTATAACAGGAGGGCAGAGACTTTAACTCGGTTGAGGAGATAGTTACCTTCTTGAGGGGTTTATCAGGAAGGCAATGCTGTAGGCAGAATGGGCTCCAACGAGAAACCTGCCCTGTGGACCAGTCTATGGTGGGATTGTGCAGGCGCAGCCAGGGGAGACCCAAAACAACAGGAACATCGGGACAAGAGATGATAAGAAACGAAAGTCTCTCTTTATGCAGGGTCCCAACCTGCACAAGTAGTTCGCCAGTGGTCATCGTGAGTACAGACTCCAGGGGTTTATCATCTATGGCGAAAATCCTCATGGGAGAAGGCAAAGGAAATAGGGGGATTCCCATGTACTTAGCAAAGAGAGCGTCCATGAAGTTACCCCCGGCTCCGGAATCGAGGAAAGCATTCCCGAAGATGGTCTTATCAGTCAGACGAATCTGGAAGGGAAGGAGAAACCTGTGTGAGTTTCCTTGGGTCTTCCCCTGAGACCAATCTCGAGACTTTTGAGTCGTGCCCCCTACATGAGTTACCACAGACATACCTCGGGGTACAAAACTCTTAGCCTTTGCAGGACAGGCATTAGCGAAGTGGGAATGTCCGCCACAATACATACACAGGCCTGACGTCCGTCTGCGGAGTCTCTCTTGTTCAGTGAGGCGAGTTCTTCCCACTTGCATGGGTTCCTCCTGGAGAGAAATGGATGCTTGGGCAGGCGGGGTGACAGGAGCCTGCAGGAGAGGCCTCTGGAAGCGGGGTGCCAACGTGGGTTGAAACTTCCTGACACGATCTCTCAGGGTTTGATGCTCTCTCAGAAGAGTGTCCACCTTAACAGCCAAGGCGATAAGGTCCTCAACTTGCGTGGGTAATTCCCGGGAGACCAGGTCATCTTTGATGCGGAGGGAGAGACCATTATAAAATGCAGTATGGTATGCGTCGTTGTTCCAACGAGTCTCAGCAGCAAGTGTACGGAATTCAATAGCATATTCCGCTACACTGCGACTCCCTTGGCGGATTTGGAACAGACGGGAAGCAGCGGATGTCACCCGGCCGGGAGCATCGAAAACGATCCGAAATTCTTTGAGGAATGCTTCCGCGTCATCCATCAGTGGGGACTGCTTCTCCCAGTGTGGAGATGCCCACTCGAGAGCTTTCCCTGCCAGACGAGTAATCACAAACCCCAACTTGGCACGTTCAGAGTCAAATTCAGTGGGGTGTAGGGCAAATCGAATCTGGCACTGATTCACGAATCCTCGACAGGCTTGAGGATCGCCATCGTAGAGAGGCGGAGCAGGAATATGTGGACCAGAGGTGGGGGGCTGGGTAGCCTTGGCAGCAGCCGCTTGCGGAGGAGGTGCCGGCAGGGGGGTCGCTGGTGTCAACAAGGAGAGCTTTTCCAAGATCGCCTCCAGCGTGTGTCCCACGTAATTCTGCCGGGCTTCATACGCCTCCATGCGGGAATGTAGGCCCCGAAAGGCCCTGCCGAAATCTGGCTGAGCTTCCTCAGAGGAATCCATGGCCCGAAAATAATGTCAGGGAACCGGGAGTTCCCTCTGGGGAGTTGTCCGGATATAGGAGGAAGCCCCTCAGGAGGGATCAGGATCGTGGTATCCAGGGATTCAGCAGAAGGGGTAATCAAGTTCAGGCAACAGGTCAAAAGGCAGGCAGAATATAAACAGAGTCCAAAGTCCAGGCAGGGGGTCAACAACAAGAGATCAATCAATAGAATACTCAGGGAAAACAGCAACAGGGAACCCAGGAATCAAATCAGGAACAAGATCCTATTTTCGGGCGCCATCTTGGCGTCTCGGGCGTCCTTTTAAAGGGGTTTTTTGGCGCCCTTGCGTCGGCGTCAGCACGTCTGCGACCGACGCGCTGCGCCTGCGTCCGTCGCACCGTTGTGACGTCTTCGCGCCTGCGCACTTGCGCGCAGGCGTCTCTGCGCCGGCGCCGCTACCCACGTGGCGGCCATGGGCGCCGCCATTTTGGGAGCGGCGTCAGAGGAAGTAGTTGCGCCGCCCGGAGCTCCTGGTCCTGCTCCGGGCGGCGATCGTGACACTGGCATTGCTTGCTACAGCCAAGTTTATCATCTACAAGGACTCCAAGGTCCTTTTCCATAATGGATTTGCCTAGTGCAGTCCCATTAAGGGTATAAGTGGATATTTTTACATCCCAACATTGAATCTCATTTGCCACTTAGCTGCCCAGATTGCCAGTTTGTCAAGATCCTGTTGCAAGTGCCACATCCTGGATGGAATTAATTGGGCTGGATAGTTTTGTGTCATCTGCAAACACTGATACATTACTTACAACACCCTCCCCTAAGTCATTAATGAACAAGTTAAATAAAAGTGGACCCAATACTGAGCCCTGAGGGACCCCACTAAGAACCTTACTCCAAGTAGAGAATGTCCCATTAACAACCACCCTCTGTACCTGATCCTGTAGCCAGTTTCCTATCCATGTGCAAATTACTTCATTAAGCCCAAACAGACCTATCAAATGGTATCAAATGGTATCAAATGCTTTGTCAAAATCCAAATAGATCACATCTACTGCCCCCCCCACTGTCCAGAATCTTACTTACCTCATCATAAAAAGCAATCAAATTAGTCTGACATGACCTATCCTTCATAAAGCCTTACTGATTGCTGCTCATAATGCCATTCACTAGGACAACATTTTGAATGTGATCCCTTAACAAGCCTTCAAATAATTTGCCCACCACAGATGTCAAACTTAGTGGCCTATAATTGCCAGGCTGAGATCCCTTTTTAAATATTGGAATGCCATTAGCTTTTCTCTACTTTACTCTAGGTCTGCTTGGGAGACACAGGGACAGTGGGTATAGCTGGTAGGTACCACTAGGAGGCAGGACACAACAAAAGAAGAACTAGCTCCTCGAACTAGAAGAGGATGTATTCTCTTTTACTGATCAGTTAAACTGACACCAGGAGATGCTCAGGAATTCCACAATGAGCAGAAGTTTCCTGTCCGGCTGTCAAGAACACTTACCCTGATGGTCTAGTGGTGCGGCGGGGACACCCGCCGCGCTGCTCCTCTTGCCGGCTTCCTCCCTAGCCGTGCGCATTATCGCTATTTAGAGGCGCAGGCGTGCTGACGTCTGATGGTTGCCAGTGATAGGTTTTGTTCCTGGTGCCTTGTACTTTGTGCTGTTAAGCTTCTATTCTGTTTGATTCCTGTGTTTGACCCTGCCTGGCTGTTTTACTACTCTGCAGGCCCAGATTTAGGGAAAGGCCCCCTAGGCCCGGGCCTAGGGCGGCAAGATGTTAGGGGCGGCAAGAAGGCGCCTCCTAACATCTTGTGTAAGTCGGCTGCTCCTGATAGATCCGGCTGGCTTTAGGACCGCTCCTCCTGCCTATCTCCCGCTGTGGCTCCGCCCCCTCCCACTCATCTCTGTGCTCGGGCTGCTGCCTCTGCTGTGCTGCGTGTGTCCCAGCTGATCTGTTCCTTAGCTGCTATGTACAATTAACATTTCCCCTGCAGATCTGCTGTATATCGGCCATGTAGAGAAATATGTCATAGTCAACTTGCAGATTTGCTGGAGGTGCAGAATCACAAGTGATCTAAACCTGTTACAGATGTTTTTATGGCCCTTTCCTGCTTCCTACAAAATGAAAACCATTTCAGTTCTATTACACAATTAGTCTATTTTTAATATAGAACTTTTTATGCTTTAAGTTACTGCTACGATAATCAAGATGAAATAAATATTTATAAACAAACTAATAATATGAATTTAATGCTATAAATTAATGGCTACATATGAAATTTGATAAATGAATTTTGTACATGATTTTATATATATTGTGTGATGAAATTAAAAACCTCAATTAATTTAAATCCATTTAATTAATTAATGATTATTATATTTCATTAAGAAGATATTTACAAGAGTGCGACATAAGGGACCTTTTTCGTTTCAACCTATTACAGAATTAGGTTTCCTTCCTTACACTTTTCCTTTGGTTACAAAATGTGATTGACTTGCATCTTAGCTGCAGAGTTCAGCAGAACATACCGGTATTGGTTTTCTGTTATCTGACATTCAGACTTGTGCAGCAGCAGATACGGCCAGAAACTGCTTCTTATAAGAACAGCTGCGCTGCAGTACCAAGTGCAACATCAGACACAGTTTGTTCTATTTGTAAATTATCTTTTCAACTGGAAATAGGGTACTCTGAGAATTACTCATGTATAATAAGAGATAATGTACCCCCTACTGTAAATGATAAGGATATTAGAAGTCACTGAGGGGTTGTTCTGTGACCATATAAAGGCACAAGGCTGCAGGCTGAGTTATACAGGGAACTCTGAGTATCACTCATGTATTATAATGGATAATGTACCCCCTACTGTAAATGATAAGGATATTAGAGGTCACTGAGGGGTTGTTCTGTGACCATATAAAGGCACAAGGCTGCAGGCTGAGTTATACAGGGAACTCTGAGTATCACTCATGTATTATAAGGGACAATGTACCCCCTACTGTAAATGATAAGGATATTAGAAGTCACTGAGGAGTTGTTCTGTGACCATATAAAGGCACAAGGCTGCAGGCTGAGTTATACAGGGATCTCTGAGTATTACTCATGTATTATAAGGGATAATGTACCCCTTACTGTAAATGATAAGGATATTAGAAGTCACTGAGGGGTTCTGTGACCATATAAAGGCACAAGGCTGCAGGCTGAGTTATACAGGGAACTCTGAGTATCACTCATGTATTATAAGGGATAATGTACCCCCTACTGTAAACGATAAGGATACTGGAAGTCACTGAGGGGTTGTTCTGTGACCATATAAAGGCACAAGGCTGCAGGCTGAGTTATACAGGGAACTCTGAGTATCACTCATGTATTATAAGGGATAATGTCTGCTGAGAAATAGGAACTAAAAAGATTATGTTGCTGCCAAGATTTGACTTTTTTATTTTATCATAAATATTTAACTGATGCTGCAGCTGCCCACTGGAGCACAATTGACAAACTTATCAAAACAAGGGACACAACTCTCTCTGCATCTATGTATAAAAAGGTGTCTATATATAGAGAATATATATAGATATATCTCAAACAAGCCTAACTGCTAGTTGATCCATCTGATCCACTTTTGCATAAATGTCCTGATTGGAAAAAGATTCACATCCAGAAAATGCGCACGGGGGGGGGGGGGGCGGCACAGTAGCTGGGCCTAGGGGGGCAAGGAGGGTAAATCCGGCCCTGCTACTCTGATCTCTGGAACCTGACCCTTGCCTGTTATTTGACTCCGATTCTGCCTCATCCCATCTGATTGATCTCCCAGTTTTGACCCTTGCCTGCCTGACCTCGCTTTGAACGCTGCCTGCCCAGACCCGGCCTGAATTGTTTACGCTGACTTTCTGCCTGCCTCGACCCGGCCTGATCTGACTACTCTATTCCCTCACGCCTTGTACTACGACCTTCTGTCCAAAGACTTTGCTCTACAGTCGTGCCCCTCTGCCTATCCAGAACTCTCATCTTGCACCTCTCGTTTAAGTCCAGGTGGCATCCAAGTAAGCCGAGGACTCCTCCCGAGGCCCAAAGGTGGTCACACTACTGGTGAAGCACGAGCCGAGACCAGGGTGCCTGGTGTTTGTTCTGGTGTTGGGTGCCGACCGTTACACCGGCATCCCCAGCGGGGGAACCTGTCTCTGGAGTCTATCCAGTGCTGCATGCACAGACCAAACACCCCGACTAACATCTCCATTTCCGCCTATAGGAGGAGAGGGGGGTGCCGGAAGATGAGGGAGAGCTGCTAACTTATCAGGTGAGTAATTCTACACTCCCCTGCTCTCCCCAGTATATTCCCCTCCTCCCTGGGACGGGAGGTTCACATAGGTTTTCTTCTCTCTGCCTTTTTAAGCAGCCATGCTTGCTAGGGGACCGGACTGACAACACAGTTCTAACTTGGCAGGCAAAAACTGCATTATTGTGCTGCCTTTTGAATTGGGCGCCTTTTTTTCAGTCATTTGCGCACGCAAACACAAGCGTGTCTTCCTGTGATCCCATCACCCGGTGTGCGCCCTACTCTGTAAGGGGGTTACTGGTGGGACTCTGGAGGGGAAAGCACACATATTTTTCACACCAACTCACTAGTGCGCCTAAAAGGGGTTAGCTGGTGCTGCTATACCAGCAGTCACCCTTAATTTTCAGTGACTCCTGCTGCTACCACAACGCAGGTTAGTGCAGATACTCCTGCTTCCACCCATCAAAGGCTAGTGCTTAGCTTAGTGCATACCAGCTAGGGGGTTTTTCCCTACTGTGCACAGGCCGGCCTCAGCCTCTTGTTGTCACAGTAATACCCTTCAACTCACTATGTCTGAAGGGAACAGCCTTTTTTCCAGGGGAGCATCTTCAGTAAAGTCCCTAGCCTGTGCCAAATGCCGTGAATGGCTGCCATCAGGGCACAAAGACCCTCTATGCGTAAAGTGTAAGCCACTGGAGCAAGCTACATAACCCCCAGATCCTACTCCACCCCTGGTGAACCAGGCTACTCGGGAGAACCATCAGCTCCTAACACAACCTTCCATTCAGAGACATCCCAGAGTGGGCATCACAACTAGCCAAAGGGATCTCGAAGTTGGCGCACTCATTAGACAAGCTCCTCTTCCGCCTAGATAACCCTAAGGCAACGGCTTCCAAACCCCCATCTCCATCTGAGAAGGAGTGATACCCCTTCCAGACACCCCTTCCACCAGATTTTGGAGATGACTGTGATTGCTCTGAGGGTGAGCTATCCTATACCTCAGATCTTGAAGAGGAAGAGTCACCTAAACTCTCTTCAGAGAGTGGATTCTGTCATAATTTTTATGCTGTCGTTTTTATTTCTAAATTACACTGTTAACACTACAAATAATTCACTCTACAATACACTCACTTTGGCAGATAGGTGCTCCAAACTGCAGTGGTTACTTACTTACTTACTCTCTTTTTGGGGACAGCTTTGGTATGTTGCCACTGTCCCTGTGTCCCCCAAGCAGACCTAGAGAAAAGGAGATTTTGTGTACTCACCATTAAATCTTTCTCTTCAGTCGCTTGGGAGACACAGGGCTTCCCTTCCTGGATTGAGGCCTTCGCTTCCGTCAGACATGATATGGTGTTGTTTATAGTTATTGATTTGTTCCATACAGTTCGATTAGAGCTCAAGTTTTACTAGTTCCTGTTGACTTTGGTACAAACTGAGCTAGGCTCCGCCTGCTGGGGGTGTACCAGCTATACCCACTTTCCCTGTGTCCCCCAAGCGACGAAAGTGATTTAACGATGAGTACACAAAATCTCCTTTTCTCCAGCTTTTCTCCAGCTTTTCTCAAACTTCACATTTTGCTAAAAATGTAAAATAACGTCTGACGAAGTTGCAGGAAGTATGGCAAATTTTCACAAAGCGAAAATTCGCCCTTTAGTAAATTTTCCCTATAGAGAGAAATAGATGGCTGTAGTACAGGCATAGAAGGGCATATGGTTGTGGGAGTAGGAAGGGCAGCAGGTTCCATGGCTGGGAGTTGTACTGGTGCCCTTCTGGCTCAGTTCAGTGCCAAGACTAAATAACATCCTTCCCTGCAACCCCTGACTCTTGTTTGTTGCATTACAGGAACTGGTAATTCAAAGTGCAAGGCTTTAGAGACATATGTTCCCGAGTCTCCCAGTGGTGTGACTCTTCTCATTCCGTGTCAGAATAAAGATCCCACACTAACAGGGAATATAACCTACTCTTGCAATAATGGAGATTGGACGAGCCAAGAAAACTGTACTTCTGTTGTTGTCTTCAACCAGTTCCTGGAAGTTCAGGTAACTTGTTCTTGCTGGGTTACTATTTTCAGTTATTTTCAGCTAATGTCATCAATACAAACTTCTTGCCATATGTTTTTTCCTGCTAGCAGTTTAATTAGGTACCATTACAGCAGTACAGAGCTTTTCATCTACACATGGACACATTCATCCATTGGACCCATCACCAAATCACTGGATCTTGTTACTGTCTCAAAATTCCCCATTCAGAGGGGCTGATTTGTTATGGGTGTTGGAAGGGTTAATATCAGTATCCTCTTTGCAAGCCAGATAGTGTTGCAGGCCAAAGTTCAGGTGGCTGTTCTGGAGTGGCAAGTTGATATTTACAGAAGAAGCTTCATTCTGTCCCCCTAGGTATGTTTAAAACGAAATATATGTCTAACTGTAGGAGAGCTAGGAACAAAGCAGGATCCCGCACACCCAACAGATGACAACAATATGCCTGGTGCTCAATGGAAGAGGAAGAGGTTAGAGATGTCGCGAACTGTTCGCCGGCGAACTTGTTCGCGCGAACATCGGGTGTTCGCGCTCGCCGGAAGTTCGCGAACGTCGCGCGACGTTCGCCATTTTGGGTTCGCCATTGTTGGCGCTTTTTTTTGCCCTCTCACCCCAGACCAGCAGGTACATGGCAGCCAATCAGGAAGCTCTCCCCTGGACCACTCCCCTTCCCTATAAAAACCGAAGCCCTGCAGCGTTTTTTCACTCTGCCTGTGTGTGCTGAAGAGATAGTGTAGGGAGAGAGCTGCTGCCTGTTAGTGATTTCAGGGACAGTTGAAAGTTTGCTGGCTAGTAATCGTTTTGATACTGCTCTGTTATTGGAGGGACAGAAGTCTGCAGGGGTTTGAGGGACATTTAAGCTTAGGTAGCTTTGCTGGCTAGTAATCTACCTTCTACTGCAGTGCTCTGTATGTAGCTGCAGTGGGCAGCTGTCCTGCTTCTGATCTCATCTGCTGACTGCTGCAATAACAGTAGTCCTTGTAAGGACTGCTTTTATTTATTTTTTTGTTGTTTTACTACTACTACTACTACTACTACTATAAGAGCCCAGTGCTATTAGTCTAGCAGTGTTGGGGAGTGGGACTGGTGTGCTAATCTGCTGCTCCTAGTAGTTCAGCAGCACCAACTTTAATTTTTTTTTTTTAATATTCATTTTTTTTTATTTTACTTTTTTTATTTTACTACCGCTGTAGTAGTGTATAAGTTGACCTTTTAGGCATTATTTGCCCTGTAGGCATTATTTGCACACTGTTTTCTTCAACCCGCCATCGAGCTGTGTGACCTTGTTCACATTCTGTCTAAATATCCATAATATTACCGTCTCCAGAAAAAACACCGGAGTCACTTTTTTCAAGCAGCCATAATATATTTTACGTAATCCGTATCCACCGCTGTAGTAGTGTATACGTTGGCCTTGTAGGCATTATTTGCACACTGTTTTCTTCAACCCGCCATCGAGCTGTGTGACCTTGTTCACATTCTGTCTAAATATCCATAATATTACCGTCTCCAGAAAAAACACCGGAGTCACTTTTTTCAAGCAGCATTCATATATTTTACGTAATCCGTATCCACCGCTGTAGTAGTGTATACGTTGACCTTGTAGGCATTGTTTGCCCAGTTTTTTTGGCCACAGCCACTGAAGCACAGAGGCCAGAAAAAATATGCCATATAAATGCTGAAAATAGTCATTTTTTGCCATACGTTGACTCAACGTATATGGCAAAAAATGACTATTTTCAGCATTTATGTGGCATATTTTTTCTGGCAACTGTGCTTCAGTGGCTGCAACCAAAAAAACTGGGCAAACAATGTCTACAAGGTCAACGTATGGCGAAAAATTACTATTTTCAGCATTTATATGGCATATTTTTTCTGGCAACTGTGCTTCAGTGGCTGCGTCCAAAAAAACTGGGCAAACAATGTCTACAAGGTCAACGTATGGCGAAAAATGACTATTTTCAGCATTTATATGGCATATTTTTTCTGGCAACTGTGCTTCAGTGGCTGCGTCCAAAAAAACTGGGCAAACAATGCCTACAAGGTCAACGTATGGCAGTTGTTTAAAGAGAACAGTAGATTACTAGCCAGCAAAGCTACCTAAGCTAAAATGTCCCTCAAATCCCTGCAGACTTCTGTCCCTCCAATACAGAGCAGTATCAAGCAGATTACTAGCCAGCAAACTTACTATCATCTGTCCCTGAAATCACTAACAGCTCTCCCCCTACACTATCTCTTCCAAGCACACACAGGCAGATTTTTCAGATACATTTTTGCCCTTGATCCCCCTCTGGCATGCCACTGTCCAGGTCGTTGCACCCTTTAAACAACTTTAAAATCATTTTTCTGGCCAGAAATGTCTTTTCTAGATGTTAAAGTTCGCCTTCCCATTGAAGTCTATGGGGTTCGCGAACCGTTCGCGAACCGCTCGCATTTTTGCGCAAGTTCGCGAATATGTTCGCGAACTTTTTTTCCGACGTTCGCTACATCCCTAGAAGAGGTGCTCAATCTTCAAAAATTTATTTCTGTAACTGTAAGAGAGTACATTGTGGTACCTTCAGCAGTGAGAAAAAAAAGCTCCTAAATGAACTGCCCATAGATTGTGCACCAAAGAGCTGACACATTTTACTTACTCTCTGTTGCCTACAGTGTCATGGGGGGCTTCTTTTTGTGTATTTCTTCTGGGGATAAATCACAGGGGCAGAGCTGAGCTCCACCTAGAGGCAGTGTGAAAAGACAGGTGTGTTCTGCAACTCAGAGGAGGAATGGAATTCTAGATCTCAATAGGTAGGTTGTCATAGTCAACTGGAATCAATTATATTTCTCAATGCTTCATTCCAGAACTTGGCAAATGCACCAAAACCTGAGAAGCTGATGCCTGCGTTCATTGAAAGCCTTTCCAATAATTCTGTAACTAACAAAGAAACCATTTCAAGCTCAGCAAGCAACATCAACATGATTGTGGACATACTGACTGTTGTTTCAGATAACAGTAAAAATGTGCAGCCAGAAACCATGGACGTAAGTAATAACATATTGACTAAATACCTACCAACGTGAAAATGAAAAATCAAGACATTTGAGTTCACACCCTTGACACAGCACTCAGTTATGCCTGGCTTAATTTGAGGTTCGCACTCCTTTAATATGAATGTGCCAGTACAAAGTAGTAGGGTATAAATGCTACAGCTTATGGTTTGGGGTTCTGTACCAGCCCAAGGCAACCC
Source organism: Xenopus laevis (assembly GCF_017654675.1). NCBI lineage: Eukaryota > Metazoa > Chordata > Amphibia > Anura > Pipidae > Xenopus > Xenopus laevis. Next base: position 158,517,739 of record NC_054379.1, read on the forward strand.
TAGCCCTTTTAAATTGATTTAGAGGACTCCATAATATCTAGGCAATTGCTTGGTATCTGAATGACAGACATTTAAGGAGCACTCCAAATAACAGCCATGTGCTGATCACTTCTTATTGCTTGCATAAGCAGCACTTCACTGGGAAAGAGGTGCAACGCTATTTTCATTCCCCTTTTATATCGACTACAAAGTGCTCTCATCTTTGCTGCATATTAGTGGGCTGCCAGTCGAGGCCTTAGATCCCAACATAAGGGTAGATTTATCAACGAGTGAAGTTAGAGATCTCCGCAGAGTGAAATACCACCTCTCTCCATTCATTTCTATGGGATAAAAGGTAATAGTGAAATTTCACCATTTTATAAATACGCCTTTAAAAATCCCATAGAAATGAATGGAGAGAGGCAGTATTTCACTCTTCGACCTGTGGAGATCTCTAACTTCACTCTTTGATTAATCTACCCCTTAGTCTTACATAGCTCATGAGGAAAAAAAACCCAACAAAGCCTTAGGGGTATATTTATCAAAGCGTGATGTTAGAGATGGCTAAAGTTTGCTAGAGTGAAATTCCGCCACTCTCTATTTATTTCTATGGGATTTTCAAAAGAATATTTATCAATGGGTGAAAGTGCAAATTCACCCTTTGATAAATACGCCTTTCAAAATCCGATAGAAATGAATGGAGAGTGGCGGAATTTCACTCTAGCGGACTGTGGCCATCTCTAACTTCACTCTTGCGCTCATGGTTGTATGAGATGGATCAAGAGTAAAAGATTAAAGTGTGTTTGCCTGTTGCCACTGCCCACACAACTGTACCCATAGTTAAAACTCAATAGAGACAACCAGACCTACCACTGTAGGTATGAGCTATGAGTGCCTAGTCCTACAGTTTACTACAGGAATCACTTACGTGTGTCATAGGCCAATGAAGATTAATTGATTTTAAGTCTTGTGCAATCCGGGCATTTATAACACCCCATTTTTTTCTGACCAATTTGTTGGATTGGGAGTGTGTCCCTTAAAATCTGTGACCATCAGAATGTCTTTCAAATTCCTGTCCCTCCTATATCCCTCATATATCCCATCATGGATACAGGTGCTTTAAACAAAGCCAATGTTTCATCCATGTTAATCAGAGGCCAATTGGACTTAATATTCTTAGGGGCAAATTTACTAAGCAGCGAAAATTCACCAACGATGGCTTCGCAGGCAGCACAACACTTCGCCAGGTGAAAACTCGCTCAGACAACGCTAATTCACTTACATGTGAAGTTGTGTCCATGGCGCCGAAAGCTGGCGAAGTTGCACTAGTGTTAATTCTGCAAGCAGAGCGAAGTTGCGCTAGCGTTGGCTAATTTGCATACGGCAAATTAAAGTTAAAGTACAATGGACGTATATGTTGCAGCAAATACATTACATTACACAAGCCCAGGAAACCTTAATAAAATAAAATAAAGTTGTTATATTGCCCTACACATGAGCCCAATGTATAGTTTATGTGCCGTATGTTAGGAAATGTAGGGGGGAAGTCGGTTACCCCATTCAATGTTTACGCTCTTTTGCAGCCTATCACCTGAAAAAAATGAAAAGATGCCAGTGTTTTTTGGGAAATTTTTTCAACTAGATTTTTAGGAACTCCTATCTACTCTATTGCACTTCGCCTGGTCTGAGGTGGTGAAGGCAAGTCTGGTGCAAGAGGTAACGTTCAGTAAAATCCGTATCTTAGTAAATTTGCACAGTTACATTCCTTCGCCGGAGAGCAACTTTGCCTGGTGATTGAGTGCGAATGAGCGCCAGCGTCAGTCTCTTTCGCTGGCGAAGTTATGCCTGAGCCCATTAGTAAATCGGTGAAGTACCGAAATGAATTTTCGCCAGCGTTAGTCACTTCGCCCTTTAGTAAATTTGCCCCATACAGAGAGAGTACTGTCTGCAGATGTGAATGTGGTGGTAAAAATCAAAGATGAGGGTCCCTTTGGTTTGGTACTTCTGAGTGTGTTGCATAGTTGGTTTACTAGTAGGTCCTGCGCATAACCTCGATATCGTGGAAACATAGGGTCAGTTTTATTGGGCTATCCAGAACATTGAGTTTGTCATGGAAATCCTTGAGGGCTTCTACATTCCCTGTCCAGATGAGGAACAGATCGTCTATATAGCAAAAGTAAATTGAAATAGACCTACCTTCTAAAGGGATGATGTGTGTTGTTTCAAATTGTAGCATAAGGAGGTCGGCATATGAGGGTGCCAGGGCGCTGCCCATTGCTGTGCCTGAGGATTGCAAGTAAATGGAGTTTTCAAAATGATAAAAGCTACTGGTGAGTGTAAGTTCTAAAAGTCATGACAGGAACTCGCACGTAACTTTATCGTCAGCATTAGTGAGCAGCACTCTCCTGCAGGCCTTGGTCATGGGGAATGACATTGTATATGCTTTTGACATCCATGGTAACGAGGAAACAGTGATATCACCAAGGGCTTGTAATTTTTTAATGACATGGGTGGAGTCCTGTGTGTAAGATGCCATTGCTGCTACATGGCGTTGCAAGTGGTGGTCAACATAGGTAGCAATGGACTGGAATAGTGAGCCGACAGATAATTGGTCTGGCCGGAGGTGCTGATTAATTCGCTAGTGTTTGGCATTTTCGTTACTGCGCAAATTCACTAATGAACGCTGGCGTAGTTTCGCTAGTGTTACATCGCACCCTTACGCCTGGCGAATTTTCGCTAGCGACATAACTACGCAAATTCACTAACGCGCGCAGTGTACTGAACGCTACCTTTTACGCTAGACTTCCTTCGCCACCTCAGACCAGGCGAAGCGCAATACAGTAGATAGGGATTGCTTCAAAAAAAGTCAAAATTTTTTCTAAGTCCCAAAAAACGCTGGCGTGTTTTCTACATTATGGGTGATAGGCTGAAAAAGATCTAAAAATTTTTTGGGGCTCCCCTCCTTCCCAGCTGACTGGGGGCAGCTGGGAAACTGACAATAGGTCTAGCCCAATATTAGATTTCAAAATTAAATATAAAAAAATAGGTTTGCTCTTTTGAGAAATGGATTTCAGTGCAGAATTCTGCTGGAGCAGCCCCAATAACTGAGGCATTTTGAAAGAGAAAAAGGAGGATTTACTTACAGTCACATCTGTTGGAGATTCAGAAAAAAGAAACCTGTCTGCCTCATGAGGGGAGAAAGAGAATTCACGACTAGTATCCACATCAAACAAATGCTGTGTTGCTGTAGCCTCCTTAACTCAGTGTTAACAAGGGGCAAACGTAAAGGGGCAAATTTACTAAAGGGCGAAGTGACTAACGCTGGGGAAAATTCACCAGTGTGACGTCATTTCGGTACTTCGCCAATTTACTAACGAACTTTACTACGAAAGAGACTGCCGCTGGTGCTCATTCGCTCCAGATGAATTTGCGCTCTGGCGAAGAGACGTAACTCCGCAAATTCACCAAGATGCGCATTTTACTGAACGTTACCTCTTGCGCCAGACTTGACTTCGCCAGCTCAGACCAGGTGAAGTGCATTGGAGTGCATAGATCTTCCTCAATCTTCTGTTACTTACATCATATTTTTAGTGGGAAAAGTTTCTAAGTGTCAAAAAACAACTCTATAATGAATGGACGTATATGTTGCAGCAAATGCATTACATTATACAAGTAATGTAATGTATTTGCTGCAACATATACGTCCATTCATCTTTAAATTTCCCACCATATGGAAATTAGCCTGAGCGAAGACCTCTAACAAAGTTGCGCTAGGCATAATTGAACGCTAGCGCATCTTCGCCTTGAAAAATTCGCCAGCGTTCGGCTCTCTGGACGCAACTTTGCATTTTCGTAAATTAGCATTGTCTGAGTGAATTTTCACCTGGCAAAGTGTAGCGATGGGTTAGTAAATTTACCCCATAAGGTGCACACCATAAACAGTTATTTTGTCTGGCTGCCCGAGCTTAGAAACAACATGTGCACTGTTGTACTCCTGACAAAGGTCCCTGTAGGTGACCAAAACGTTGAGCAAAATAAACCTTTGGAAGATTGATTCAGCAAGTCCTGTGAGTGCCGTTCTTCTGCATTGCTCAATGTATATATATATGTGTACTGATCATGCTTGCTTAATTTGTATTTTGCACCTTATCCCCCTAGAAATTTATCACTACAGTAAATACCATTGTGGACAATACACAAGCTTGGACAACTATAAAGGACAAGAGCTCACAACTTCTCCAGTCGGTGGAAAATTTTGCAAGAAGCCTTACAAATGTGACCAGCTTTACAAGTAACCAAACAAACACTAACATTCAGTTAAAAGGGCAAACGTTAAATGCAAGTGAGAGCTACAATGAGACATTCCAGCTGTCCGGATTAAGTGGAGGAGTGTTGTTAGGAGAAGGTTTCCTGAGTGGGAACTCCTGCACTGTTGTCAGCATCGCTTATTCTACTCTGAAAGATATTCTGCCTTCTGCCTTTAACAAGACAATCAATGGCCTCGTTATCTCAACGAAAGTGATTCCAGAAACCAAAAACTCTGATAATTTTAATGTATCATTGACCTTTAGTAATAGCAACACTTCCCTGGCTGATCCTGACTGTGTCTACTGGGATTTCAGTATAAATAGTTGGAATAAGGAAAACTGCTCTGCGTCAGTCATTGGGAACACTACAGTCTGCAGCTGTAATCACCTGACTTCCTTCGCTGTGCTTATGGGTGCACATGATGCAACAATACCATCTAACACAACAGATCCAGCACAAGCAGCCTTAGATATGATTACTTACATTGGCTTGGGGACGTCTCTCGCCTGCCTGTTTATCACTCTGGTCATTGAAGCCATTGTCTGGAGGTCGGTGATTAAGAACAAGACCTCGTACCTCCGCCACGTGTGCCTGGTGAATATTGCCGTGTCACTACTGGTGGGTGACATCTTTTTTATCATTGGAGCATCTTTGGAGAAGACTCCAGACTCCCCGGCCTGTACTGCTGTTGCGTTCCTCAGCTTCTACTTCTACTTGGCGCTCTTCTTTTGGATGCTAACCACCGGGCTCATCCTCTTTTACCGTCTGGTTTACATTTTGCATGACATGAGTAGGAAGATTATGATGATCATAGCATTCTCTGTGGGATATGGCTGCCCTGCTCTTATAGCCATTATCACAGTGGCTTCTACAGCACCGAAACAAGGATTTACCAGTGGAAAATATTGCTGGCTTGACTATAATACAACCAAGAGCTTTCTTGCTTTTGTCGTGCCTGTTCTCACCATTGTGTTTGTCAATTCCATCATTTTGTTTGTGGTTATATACAAGTTACTAAGACCTACCATTGGTGAAAGGCAAAGCAAAGATGAAAAGAAGATCTTAATACAAATTACCAAAAGTCTGGCTGTCCTTATTCCTCTGCTGGGCCTCACTTGGGTTTTTGGCCTTTTAGTCGTGTCTGATCCTACAAATAGGGCGTTCGAGATCATATTCACTATCTTCAACTCATTTCAGGTTTGTGAAATGTGTAAACAGTAGACCCCAATCTATTTCCAATGTTCTCAACTGCATTGCATTGAGACTTCCTTAATTAATATAAAACCTGATTATTATTTTTTTTAACTACAAAAGCAACATGTTGAGTTGAACACACAATAACAGGGTTGGACATAATGACAAAAAGTAGATCATTCACAAACAGACACCATTACTGGCAGTATGTTCTATTGCACTTAAAAGAATGAAACCGGTCTGATATTAGACCCAACCAGTATGGAACCAGCAAATGAAGGATGTAATATCTGCTTCACATAGCTGTTTTCCAAAAAAAGGGATTACTTATCAAACAGTGGGGAAAAACAACACCAGTGATGTTACCCATAGCAACCAATCAGCAATTAGACAGTGACATATAAGTTAGAAAACTACACCAAATATCTGATTGGTTGCTATGAACAACTCCACTCGCCTCCTCTGTTTTAGCATGATAAATATGTCCCATGGAAGGGTCATAAACTTTGTCTAAGCTTTTTTCAGTGGCACCCAAACTCTCGAAAGTAGGCACCCCCAATTAATAATGCATGAGCATTATTTTGTAGTGATCACTCCTATAGCACTAAATGTTGCTGTTATAAAACAAAGCAAGATTATTTGTTGGTGTTATATAACAAGGCAGCAATGAGTCCTAATCACTATATTTTTTATCATTATTTCTCTTTATCCATAAAAAACAAACCCCTACTTGTCCTATTTTGTGTAGACTCTTTATATGATTTTATAAATGTTGATTATTCTTTGCACCTTATGTGGGCCCAGCCACAGTTGCAACCACTTCACCCCTGTTACATCCCTCAGGGAGACTTATCATTAGTGGACTCTATTCTGATAAATGGTGCTTAGTGATGTCATCAGTTATAATTGGCTCTTAGTGATGTCACTGGTGTTGTGTGCTTGCATCACAGAGTGGATACTTTACCCTCCCCTGGGGAGGGGACAGACAATGAGGTGATTTTAAAATTCTGTTAAACACTGTGGGATATGTTAGTACTATATAATGTATGTTTAGAGCTGTATAACGCACCTCTTTTATTCATAAGCAATGTCATTGTTTTTCACTCTCTAGGGATTATTCATTTTGATTTCTACTGTGCTGTTGGACCAAAAGGTAAGTAGGAATCTAGAAATCTCATATATTGTGCCTAATGTGTTCCACACACTACTGATACAGCATGCTGGGGCAGCACATTCCTGACACTCCTACAAGACTATTGTCAGGGTCGGACTGGGTCGGCAGGACACCAGAAAAAAAACTGGTAGGCCCCGGCAACCCAGACCCGATCCTTGCCTGTCTTCCGCCTTCACCCAATCCACTAAGTAGAAGGAGAGTAAGGGGCTGACTGTGGGCTGACTGAGTGGCCGGATAATGGGGGCTCCTGGGGTAAAAGCCACGGTGGGCCTTGGCCATCCCAGTCTGACCCTGCCTATTGTTACCTTATTAATCAATCCTGGCTCTACCATAGGTCCACTCTTCTATGATTTTTCAGTTTCTCATACCATTAGCCCATTAGGACCCATTATGTATTTGTACCCGTGGGCCTGAAACGAAAATTGGAAATCTGTAAAACAAGATGGCAGTCACAAATCGATTGATAGTTGCTTGGTGGTAGAGCAGTGCAAAACACTTACTTTAAGACTTACTTTAAAACTGTAGCAGTTCAGGTTGAGGTCAAATATAGTGGGATTTCTTCCCCCTGTAATCACCACAACACATTGGTTTTCTAAGGCAGAACAAATAATTCACCAAATGGCAAATGTAGTGGTGAAGTGTCTGATAAACTGCCCCTATATCAATTATCTGCCCGTGACAATTAATCTGTTCTTCTGTACTACTTCATTGTAAATCCTCAGACACTGGTTTCCCCGTAGCCAATTTATCCTTTTTCTGTTTTTTTGTTTTTTAAATTCTGATATACTTTATGCTTTTTGGTGCCCTGATTTTGTGCAACAGTCAGTACCTTTTTCCATTCAGTACTTGTGTTTTACTTGTAATATTTACAGTCAGTTTAACTAAATTTCTAAATGTCTTACATTTGAGCTTAACTGCAATGAAAGCCCTGAGATAAATTTGCTTATATAATTATCATGGTGTGGGGCTGCACTGATGCTTCTCTCAGCCAGTGTCGGACTGGCCCGGCGGGACACCGGGAAAAAACCCGGTGGGCCCCGACCCTCGTGGGCCCCCGCCGGGCCAGACCCCCTCTAATAGTATAAAAATGTTTTAAAAGTTTCTGCCGATGCGCATCGCATCACCGCTTGCGCATGCGCTTCAGTGCTTGCGCACCGAGAAGCGCCGCATGCGCATGGCGGCGTTCGAGCGGCGCAGTAGGGGGGCGGGGCGCCCTGGACCAGCAGTCCCGGTGGGCCCCGGTCCCCCCAGTCCGACCCTGCTCTCAGCCAGTATCCCTATGCCCAATTGATTTACTCTAGGCACCTTTTGAGGTTCCTCTAGGGTGGCTTTATTGTCCTGTGTCCAAGAATTAGGGCAAAGCCCTCCAGTGACAATACTGTCTACTCCTGGTGGAACTAGAAGTACATTTTCAAAGCAACTGTGTCTCATTTGGCCATGTCATGGGGGAAATAGAAATAACTGTTTTAGGCAAACGTATCCCTGGATTTTAATCCCCCACTAATGCCCATCAGTTTCACTGTTACTTGTTTCATATGGTTATAAAAATATGGTTATCAGCTCAGAAAGTCTATATGTTGAAAGACTCTTCTTAAGGATGTAAAACTGGATTTTTGGAAATGCAGAGACTTTCTTGTGCTTCATTTGTAGGTAAGGCTCGCAATGAGAAACACATTATCCTGGACGACACAGAAGACAAAGGTGAGCACAGTGATGGCGCATTCAGGTGTTTCACATTCAACCCAAAAATGAAAAATTCAGGAAACGGCAGGTCCTAAACCATTTTGTGTACCATAATCCTTATACATCCACCTTCATTTTGTTTGGACACCAGCTAGTGTCTCTGTTGCCCACACTGAGTACTGATGTTGCCTCATGATGACAGTATGATTATGTTTTTTTTGGCCTGCCAAAGCACAAAATTATCTTCCAGTGGATCCTTATGGTCTAAAATCCCCATCAGCCCCTTTTCTTTTTTCCCTATTGCCCTAAATTATAGAATGGGATGGAATTAAAATGATACACAAGAGCCATGAATATGCTGTAAAATACTTCCTTATAATTAGTGCTTAGTGATGTCATTTGTTTTACAAGATTTACTGAAATGTGTGCATTATAAAAAAATAATTTACCCCCTGTTATAAAATATGAGTAAATTAGAGGTCACCTTGGAGTTCCATGACCATATAAATTCATGAGGCTAATGGTGACTTATAATATCCTTATACTTTATATTTGGTGGTACATTATTCTCTATATAATTTACCACTTAATTAACCTAATGTTATTGAGAGGAGGATCTTGATATCTGACATTGCCACGGACCCACTTCTTCTACCACTGCATATTGGTGATGTGAGGGTCAGAAAAAATGTTCTTGAGCAACCTCAATCCACCCAAACCAGACTCCTTCAGTTCTATATGTAACTCAAACCCGCCAGTGACATCACTGAGGGGAAGGAGCCGTGGTACTGACATTATCAAGGAGGAGGGGGTTGCAGGAGAGAAAATGAGAGACTGGTGAAGGGGCTTTTATTGCATTACCCCCTGATCTAAAATAGTCAGTTTTAGTAAAACAAAATAATAAAATATGTTTTCATTTTCACAGTCGACATCGGCTCTCACGTCCACTAGCCACTCACAGGAGTCACAGCGGAAATTCCCGAAGAGAAAGAGATTCAGAAGAAACCTGTTTCCTACCAAAGGTTAGAAAATATAGATTTATATGTGTATAATAACTGGTAGGAATTTGGTGGCAAGGCAGCAACAGCAAACACAAATGCCAGAAACAGACACTGGGTCAGTCAAGAGACTTATAGTTCAATCCCGAATTTAGCAGAGCTAGACCTATAGAAGCTGCATTCCTGGAAGTGTTTGATATAAAGTTTTGTGGCATATCTGGATGCATTGATGTCACAATACAACAGTGCAGGTGTGATGGTGTAAGCAATGGAACCACTGTAATGATGTCAATGGGTCTTGCCAATCAGTTCACCATGACCCCCTAGAACCCGCTTTATCAGGAGGTCCATAGGACCCACTAGGACAGGTTCCTCAGGAAACCCTTACACTACATGAGAGTCATGAACACTAGTGTGATTAATCCTGGAGTTTTCTACAGGTCCAAACCTTTTGAATGGATGAGATACTGAAGGGATCCACAGAAGAGTCTTGAATGAAGGCTATTTTTCACTTCATATTCCTGTTGGACATCCAGGATCGCAGGAGAAAGTGGTTGGAAGTTGAAGTTATATGAAAGTAGAAGTCACGTACAGGGAAAGGACTGTAAAACTTGCAAAGTGAATTTTCAGAGCTACACCCACAGAAATGGCGTCCCTGGCAGTGTTTTATTTTACATTTTGTGCCATGTCTCACACTGATGCCACAACTTGTTGGTGTGGGAGTGGAAAATGGAATTAAAATTAGACCCTTTGTCAGATGCAATTTTTAAAGACAAGCTGTGGATTGAAAAATTTAATGGAAAGTTGGAATAGTTCAACAGGTGACAGGTTTGCAAAATCACCACTCATATTACTATATTGCCCTAAGAAGGTGGAAGACTGACAATAAAGTCCATGGCTAGGTGGGCCCATGGAATAGAGAAGATTGGCAGTGACTGTATGTGACCACATGGAATGGACTGAGTGGCTTTGGATGAAGCAAAGACTCTCTCTCAGGAGGCAAGAAGGACAACATTCTTCTGCATTGAAGGCCACCATACAGAGCAATGATCTCATAATTGTTCCCTATTAATGTGAACAGCAGTCATCTAGAATGGTGGGTGTAGTCGCATGTCAGGTGCTTGGAAAAGCTGACTGCAGTCAACTAGCAAGCAAAAAAATGCCCATGATGCAATGTGTGCCAGTGACCTTCCAGTAGACAAGGGGACTGTGAACGGTGCCAGGCCAAAAGGTACTACTTGTCCCTGCTACTGCTCACAACCTGTTGACCTGGTTTGATGTGGCAACCCCCCTACACAACTTTGCCCTCTGACTGCTTCTGGTTGCCTTTTCCACGGCTAATAGGGTGGGTAAGGAAACAGACAAGAGGTCATGATGCAGAATGCTCTATTCTTACTGGTAATAGTTCTGGTACATAAAGTGTAATTGTAAATCACATTTTTTTGCCCCGTTTTTGCACTTTGTTTTAAATACTAATTGTTTTCTATTTGTGTTTCTAGGTTTCTTCGACCTTTCCGAATCACAGATTTCCTCACATGACTATTCAACGGGATCCTATAATGTGCTCACCTGAGATGGCAGCCATCTTGTGCATTGCATCACTTTATGGTTTTTTGGGGTTAACGGTAAACCCAGATTCTGCTATAGACCTTTGAGGGGCCAAATGTATTGCTCTTTGTTTCATAGTGGGGAAATATTGTGGAGATGCTTCTTTCAGTGGTTACTAAAGTCAAGCAAATATTTTAGCTCTTCTCAAGACAATCTGTGCTGCTATTGTTCTATTTTTTATACACTTCAATGTGAGGCTCTGCTGTCTTGTTAAAACAAACCCAGGTGACGGTTTGCCTATTACCTGCCGGAATATTCAAGAAGATCTAGCTTATGAAGAGTCAGAGGGACACAGGCAGTAGGTCTCATCATGTTACATTGCCACAAAGCTTGTTTTTGTTAATAAATATCAGGAGACTATTATCCCAAAAAACATGGTACTATGAGACTGGGAGTCCATGAACATGTACGTCAGTCTAATAAAGATAACATTATGTGATGGAAATCCCTGTATTTGCTCAGACTTCTTCATCTTATTGGGTCTTCATGATTCATTTGCAGGTTATGTTCCTATTTGCATATGTTTTACACTAGAATCCTAATATTAAAAAAAACACAGGTAAAGTGATTTTGTGTCATAGTTCCAAGAATATCTAGGTTATGAGAAATGTGACTCCATATCTTGATTTAATTGACCTACAAGATGGCTTCCACCTCTATACTGATGATACTCAGACCTATCTCTCCTCTCCTGATCTCAACCCAGAGCTCTTAACTCTGGTCTCCTCCTGCCTGTCTGCTTTGATGTCGCAACGCTACCTTAAATTTAACCTCTCTTAAACGGAAATGGTATCTATCGTAGTTAATAATTCCACTATCAACCCATCTTAGGGTTATCCTAGATTCTGCCCTGTCCTTCACTCCTCATATCCAGCCACGTATTAAATCAAGTTACTTTTACCTAAGAAACATATCCAAAATACGATCATTTATCACCCAGGATGCTGCCAAAATTTTTATTCACTCTCTCATCATATCACGTTTAGACTACTATAACTCTCTATTAATTGGCCTTCCCCGCCAGAGACTGTCACCTCTCTAGTCCATAATGAACACTGCTGCGAGGCTCATACACCTCAGCAACCGCTCCTCCTCTGCCTCGTCATTCTGTCAATCCCTGCACTGGCTCCCGCTACCTTTCAGAATCAAATTCAAATTAATGACACTGACATTCAAAGCACTTCATAACTCTGCCCCACCCTACATCTCTGAACTCATCTCTAGATACTCACCCAATCGCTTACTACCCTCCTCTACTGACCTGCTACTCAACTCTTCTCTCATTACATCCTCAAATGGTCGCATTCAAGACTTTGCAAGGGCTGCACCCCTCCTCTGGAACTCTCTCCCACGGTCTGTCTGACTTTCTCCCAACCTTTCTGCTTTCAAAAGATCTCTTAACACACACTTATTTAGATAAGCCTACCCTCACTCTGTTCAGCTACCAAACGCTATACCATATTCTACATCTCTCACCTGCTTATTTTTGATCCTTGCCCATCTTGTGTCTCATTTCCAAGATTGTAAGCTCTTTTGCACAGGGGCTTACTCACCTTTTGTACTGGTACTGGTCGTTATGTATGTAACTCTGTATGTTCTATGTATGTAATTTCTTTGTATAAACACACTTATTTTACAGCGATGTGCAATATATTTGCGCTCTAAAAATACATGTTAATAACAATAATAATAATAATAATCTAGAAGGGTTAAACAAACATTCTCTCATATCTGTTCCTAACTGGCCTTCAAACCGGGCACCATCCAAGCAGGCTTTGAGCACCCCTAGGAAGAGACAGCGCCACAGTTTATTTTTAATAGAGCAACTACAAAGTTGCAAAAATATAAAAAACATTGGCCAATCAGCTATTGCATCATAGTTCCAAAATTATCTAGGATATGAGAAATGTGACCCAATATTTTGATTTAATTGACTAAGGGTAACACAAACATTCTCTCATATCTGTTCCTAACTGTCCTTTAAACTGGGCACCATCCAAGCAGGCTTTGAGCACCACTAGGAAGAGACAGCGCCACAGTTGGGGAACCACTGCTTTATAGTATCCGACAGACCAAACACGTAACATTCAAGGCACCACACATGGCTAACTTTTTATTGATCTGTTTGTTTAGGCCAAGAGCCCTAGATTGGCTGTGGCAAGTACATGGTGTATTTGCCACAGCCAATCTAGGGCTGTTGGCCTAAACACAAATGTGTAGGCAATATATAAATAATAATAATGTTTTCTGGGTCAATGTTCCTATAGGAAGAGAATATTCGTAGAAACAGTGTGAACGCACTCACTAGCCCTCCTTTGTCTGATTGCCTGGTGCACAGTCCTCTAGGGAGACGGCACTCCCTCAAATCCAGTGGAAAGAAACGAAAGGAGGAACCAGCACACAATAGCATTAGCAAACGGGGTAAACCCTTAACGTGTTTATTACGTCAAATGATGCACAACGTGCCCCCGAAACATTGTGCATCATTTGACGTAATAAACACGTAAAGGGTTTACCCCGTTTGCTTATGCTCCTGTGTGCCGGTTCCTCCTTTCGTTTCTTTCCACTGGATTTGAGGGAGTGCCGTCTCCCTAGAGGACTGTGCACCAGGCAATCGTTTCTTTCCTATAGGAAGAGAAACCCAGGGGTTACAGTCCTGCTAAACAGGACTATTAAAACCCTTTACTCCTTGGCTTCTTGCCTTTATACAATGGAGAATTTTGGGGCTCCTTTCTGGCTTAGATGCGTCTGGGATACTGAGAAGAGAGAGAGCGAGGAGACTTCACTTAAGACTGCATTTTAGAAGTACTACTGCTTCCCCTGCTGCATCACACACCGCTCAGCAGAGGATCCACTAGTAGTTGCTTTGGCACTTCTGCCTGTTGTTCCTCAACGTCCCCCGAGGCTGTATAGAGCCAGGGACTTGCAGGTTCGCTTAGGGGAGGCTGAGGTTGCTCATAGATACTGGCTTAACAGCCAGTGCTTTGTGGATCTCTATGAGCTTATCCAAAATTATACGGATCTTTTGGGACCTACAAATAGGGCATTTTTGGCCATTTATTGGCCACCTGCCATTTTCTGGCATCTGCCAGCTTTTAGTAACCAGAAGGGCTTGTCAGTGGCATGTCTCAGTCCACTTTCTCTCAATCACTGACTCAAGTTCTCCAAGCTCTAAAAAAAAATAGATGTAATTTATTTATCCATTTTCCCAACACCAGAGAGGAGTGGCTGAAAGTGAAAAGGGACTTTTATGTCCGAGGAGGTTTGCCAAACATCATGGGTACAATCGATAATACTCATGTGGCTTTATTGCCCCCTCATGGTGATGAGCAAATTTTCCGGAATTTAAAGAGATTCCATTCAATCAACACTCAAATTGTTTGTGATACAAAATGTGTTCTATAGATTTTTTTTTTACTGCCTTCCCAGGAAGCCCACAAGTCTCTTTCATTGTGCGCTATTCATCAGTCTACAGGCATTTTGAATCTGGTGAATTAAACAGTGGGTGGCGTGTAGGTAAGTATTGTCTCAACTTTCCATATGATACTAAATTATTATTTATTAGAATAATTATTACTATATAATATTTAATACAAAAATATGTTGTCATAGTTTAGCCATAGACATCTTACAACTCTTATTACATAATAATGTTGTTTAAAGAGTGCCAAACAATTGTTTCTTATAGTTTTTGAACTATTTGCATTCTTCTTCTGACTCGTAACTTTTAGCTTTCAAATGGGGGTCGCCGACCCCATCGGAAAATATGAGTTGACATGCCTGCATTGGACCAATGTCACCTAACCACTACAAAAGAGAATTATATTGTAGCTTTAATACAGCTCCGTCTGTTCTCTCCTTGAGTTACAGCACTTTATTTGTCTGTGTTGTATATTGTATGGTTAGAAGATCACAGTGCTTTTGCTTGTTCCAGCGGAGGAGACAGACCAAGGAAGTTGCATTCAAGGCAAAACAATGTTAAATTTGGAATAAATTTTCCCTTATCAACATAACAGCTATTAATTGTTATAATTCTAAACTGACAGAGTAAGGGTTCCCTGCTGGGGCACAAAAGGGTTATATCTCCCAAGGAATCTCTTTTTAATAACATTGGAAACATTCATGCAAATCTCTGAGAAGTCAGGAATCAGGAAATAAGGTGAAAATCAGTGATTGGGCGAGTGCTGGTTGGCGAGTTATTCTCCTGCAGATTTGTTCATTTTCTCACTCACTCCCAGGTTATACCTAAATGGATAGAGAAACAGTCACTTATCTGCTAAAGATGTAAGTATTCTCTTATTGCTCACTGTGTTGCTGTGTCTCGTTCAGTGTGTAGCACGGGAAACAACCTTTAAAGGGGAACTATCACAAAAATCAAGCTACTCAAAGAAAGGAACTCTCTAAATACAGGTATGGGATAATCCGGAAACCCATTATCCAGAAAGCTTCGAATTGTGGAAAGGTCATCTCCCGTAGTCTTCATTTTATCCAACTAATCCAGATTTTTAAAAAATTATTCCTTTTTCTCTGTAATAATAAAACAGTGCTTGTACTTGATCCCAACTAAAATTTGGGGGCGGATTTATTAAGGTTCGAGTTGTGTTTTTCACAAAAATGTGAGTTTTCGAATAGATTTGTTTGGTCAAAACTCACATTATCTGGTTAAAAAAAAAAGGATTTTTCAAAATGTATTATACCCCGACTCTGGAAATAGCTGGAATCTGAAAATACACCAACTAAAACCTGCCGAGGTCATATAAAAGTCAAAGGCAGAGGTCCCTTGAACCATTTGAAGATGTTAATACCCTTTATGATGTTCCTGTTGCTTTCGGTGGGTTTTGCTCAAAAACTCGATCAAATAGAGTATTCGAGTTTTTCACCCTGACTACACTGATTCGAGTTTTTTCTTAAATCAGAAACCATTCCAGTTGTGAGTACATTCAAGGTCTAAAAAACTCACAAACCTCTAAAATTCAACCTTTGATAATTGATTTTAAATGTTAAATGTATCTACAACCTGTCGAGGTCATGTGGAAGTCGATGGCAGAGGTCCCTTGTACCATTTGAAGATGTTAATAGCCTTCATGATTTTTTCTGAAAAATTCAGGGTTTTTTCTTGTGGGGCTTCGCAAATCGATGTCACAGAATCAAGTTTTTTCCATTCAAGTTTAATCTTGAATTCCACCTTTGATAAATAACCACCATAATTAATCCTTATTGGAAGGAAAACCAGCCTATTGGGTTTATCTAATGTTTACATGATTTTCTAGTAGACTTCAAGTACGTATGAAGATCCAAATTACAGAGAGATCTGTTATCCGGAAAAACCCCAGGTCCTGAGTATTCTGGAGAACAGGTCCCAAACCTGTGCAATGTTGATTGGAGTCACAGTACCATCCAAGAATATAATTTAAAAAGCCTTTATTGGTATCTCTGACAACCAACAATGTTTTAGGCCCAGACACTGCCTTTTTTCAAGTTGAAAAATAATAGTAATTAACCAATAATAGCAAATAAAAAAAAATAACAAATAACTGCTGAAAATTTACATGGAAAAGTTGCTTCCAATTATAGTTTCTATCATTTTTGGGTAGAGTTCCCCTTTAAACATTTGTGCATTGACATTGTAGTCTGAAGAACTATTGTATGTGTATTACCATGCAGAAAATAATCACTGTGCATGTTCATCTCCCGTAGTCTTCATTTTATCCAACTAATCCAGATTTTTAAAAAATGATTTCCTTTTTCTCTGTAATAATAAAACAGTGCCTTGTACTTGATCCCAACTAAAATTTGGGGGCAGATTTATTAAGGTTCGAGTTGTGTTTTTTACAAAAATTTGAGTTTTCAAATAGATTTGTTTGGTCAAAACTCACATTTTCTGGTTAAAAAAAAAAGGATTTTTCAAAATGTATTATACCCCGACTATACCCCGAAATAGCTGGAATCTGAAAATATACCAACTAAAACCTGCCGAGGTCATATAAAAGTCAATGGCAGAGGTCCCTTGAACCATTTGAAGATGTTTATAGCCTTCATGATGTTCCAGTTGCTTTCGGTGAGTTTTGCTCAAAAACTCGATCAAGTAGAGTATTCGAGTTTTTCACCCTGACTACACTGATTCGAGTTTTTTCTTAAATCAGAAACCATTCCAGTTGTGAGTACATTCAAGGTCTAAAAAACTCACAAACCTTTAAAATTCAACCTTTGATAATTGATTTTAAATGTATCTAAAACCTGTCGAGGTCATGTGGAAGTCGATGGCAGAGGTCCCTTGTACCATTTGAAGATGTTAATAGCATTCATGATTTTTTCTGAAAAATTCAGGTTTTTTTCTTGTGGGGCTTCGCAAATTGATCTCACAGAATCAAGTTTTTTCCATTCAAGTTTAATCGTAAATAAGAAACCATTTGAGTTGTGAGTTCATACGAGTTCAAAACTCTAACATTCCACCTTTGATAAATAACCACCATAATTAATCCTTATTGGAAGGAAAACCAGCCTATTGGGTTTATTTAATGTTTACATGATTTTCTAGTAGACTTCAGGTACGTATGAAGATCCAAATTACAGAAAGATCTGTTATCCGGAAAAACCCCAGGTCCCGAGCACTCTGGAGAACAGGTCCCAAACCTGTGCAATGTTGATTGGAGTCACAGTACCATCCAAGAATATAATTTAAAAAGCCTTTGTTGGTATCTCTGACAACCAACAACGTTTTAGGCCCAGACACTGCCTTTTTTCAAGTTGAAAAATAATAGTAATTAACCAATAATAGCAAATAAAAAAAAATAACAAATAACTGCTGAAAATTTACATGGAAAAGTTGCTTGCAATTATAGTTTCTATCATTTTTGGGTAGAGTTCCCCTTTAAACATTTGTGCATTGACATTGTAGTCTGAAGAACTATTGTATATGTATTACCATGCAGAAAATAATCACTGTGCATGTTCAGTGTGACTGGGCTTAGAACAACACTGAGACTAAATATGGAATCTTGTGCTTAAACATTCTCACGAGGAGCTGACGGTTTTGGTACATTGCAACTAAAGTATTTCATGGCCAGTGTTTTACTTTTAGTAAGACCAAGAGTTACACAAATGCTGCTTTCAACAGCAACCCTTTTTATAGATAAATTTAAAAGCACTGAAAATCTTTAATTTCGGAAAATCTTTATTTTGGGGTTGACTTGCCCTTTAAATTCCAAACTGGAGGGCTACAGAACACATAGGGGTTTTTAACGAAAACTCATTTTTTTGTCTTATATTTTATCAGAAACAAACTCGACCTTACTCCCATCTACGAATATGGCTAATTTACTAGTAAGTAATTTCCAAAAAAAATCAGATTGAAAAATGAAAACAAAAAAATTGAAGGTTTTACAAATATCTTGAAATTTTCAAGTTTATAAGCTTAAATACCTAAAATTTTCCGATTTTATAGGCTGAAAAACTCGAATTTATCAAGTTTTCGAGCGAAAACCCGCATCAAATACCGAAAAACACCAGAAAATCGTGAGGGAAAAAAATGTTTTTCAAATTGTTAAAGGGACCTCTGCCATTGACTTTTACATGAATTCAACAGGTTTTAGCTTAAATATTTCCGGATTCAGATTTTATGCTGCTTTGGGGCATAATAAATCTCTAAAAAATAAAAAAAATTCTCTAAAAATTCGTTTTTTTTTCTCTAAAAAATCAAGTTTTTCAGTAAAAAAAAACTAAAATATTTGAGAAAACATAATAAATAAACATAATAAATAAAACCCATAAAGTTAACTGGAAAAAAAACAAAAAAATAAATAGCAATACCAACTTAGAAGAATACTGCTGCCTACATCATACTCGAAGGTCGAATTTAGAGGTTTGTGAGCTTTTTTTGGGACCTCAAATGAACTCACAACTTGAATGGTTTCTAAATTAAGAATAAACTGGAATGCAAAAAACTCGATTTAACGTAGTCGGGGTGAAACACTCGAATACTCGAATTGATCGAGTTTTCCGATGGAAAAAAAACTTGAATCGCTCAGACTGATCGAGTTCTCGAGCGAAACCTAACCAAAAAAAAATCACAAAGGCAATTAACATCTTCAAATGGTTCAAGGGACGTCTGCCATTGACTCTTACATGACTTCGACAGGTATCAGATGGTGTATTTTCGGATTTGAGCTATTTCATGGTTTGGGGTATTGTAAATCTCGAAACATTCTACATTTTAGAGGTTTTTTTTATTTACAAAAAACAGTGCAGAAGCTTTAGTTCACCTTTAAATGGCGAATTTATTTCACCATTTATAAATGACAAAAACAACATGCGATTGTCCCAAGGACTTCACTGAAAGTAAACAGATTTTTTGAGGATAACAGAATTTGCAACTCTATTCAGTGTCAGTAAGTGTGTGTGAAAGGGGTAGTTCACCTTTAAATTAAGGTTTAGTATGATGTAGAGAGGGATATTCTGAGACAATTTGCAATTGGTTTTCATTTTTTATTATTATTACTTTTTAAGGAAAAGTTGTGCTCACCACTAATTGAGCCTTGAAAGCAGCAAGTAAGCTGCAGGTAAATCTTAGTCTCTGTATAAAATGTATAATGAAGCAACAGAATTCTTAATGAATCAGATGAAAGTTGAGTGTAGGACTGGCCAGATATGGGATGACTTTGACGTAGTTGTCCAGCTTAAATATATTGCAATATATGGACAAACAATCCCTGTTTTGTTTAAAGAGACTGGAATATGAATAGGAGAGGCCTGAGTAGAAAGATGAGTAATAAAAAGTAACATAGTAACATAGTAAGGTTAAAAAAAGACACACGTCCATCAAGTTCAACCTTTTAGTTTTTTGGGTTTTTTTATCTGCCTAACTGCCAGTTGATCCAGAGGAAGGCAAAAAACCCACCTGAAGTCTCTCCAATTTGCCTCAGAGGGGGAAAAATTCCTTCCTGACTCCAAGATGCAATGGGACCAGTCCCTGGATCAACTTGTACTATGAGCTATCTCCCATATCCCTGTATTCCCTCACTTGCTAAACACCATCCAACCCCTTCTTATACCTATCTAATGTATCAGCCTGTACCACTGATTCAGGGAGACAATTCCACATCTTCACAGCTCTCACTGTAACAAACCCCTTCTCAATATTTAGGCGGAACCTCTTTTCTTCTAATCGGAATGGGTGACCTTGTGTCAGCTGGAAAGACCTACTGGTAAATAAATCATTAGAGAGATTATTATATGATCCCCTTATATATTTATACATAGTTATCATATCACCCGTTAAGCGCCTCCAGTGTGAACATCCCCAATTTGGCCAGTCTTTACTCATAGCTAAGATTTTCAATACCTTTTACCAGCTTAGTTGCCCTTCTCTGTACCCTCTCTAATACAATAATGTCCTGTTTGAGTGATGGAGACCAAAACTGTACAGCATATTCTAGATGGGGCCTTACCAGTGCTCTATACAGTGGAAGAATGACCCCCTCCTCCCATGACTATGCCCCTTTTAATACAGCTCAAGACCTTATTTGCCCTTGATGCTGCTGACTGGCATTGCTTGCTACAGCCAAGTTTATCATCTACAAGGACTCCAAGGTCCTTTTCCATAATGGATTTGCCTAGTGCAGTCCCATTAAGGGTATAAGTGGATATTTTTACATCCCAGTTGCATGACTTTACATTTATCAACATTGAATCTCATTTGCCACTTAGCTGCCCAGATTGCCAGTTTGTCAAGATCATGTTGCAAGTGCCACATCCTGGATGGAATTAATTGGGCTGGATAGTTTTGTGTCATCTGCAAACACTGATACATTACTTACAACACCCTCCCCTAAGTCATTAATGAACAAGTTAAATAAAAGTGGACCCAATACTGAGCCCTGGGGGACCCCACTAAGAACTTTACTCCAAGTAGAGAATGTCCCATTAACAACCGCCCTCTGTACCCGACCCTGTAGCCAGTTTCCTATCCATGTGCAAAAGACTTCATTAAGCCCAACAGACCTTCGTTTAGAAAGCAGTTGTTTGTGGGGCACGGTATTAAACGCTTTGGCAAAATCCAAATAGATCACATCTACTGCCCCCCCACTGTCCAGAATCTTACTTACCTCATCATAAAAAGCAATTATAGCAATAACAATACATTTGTAGCCTTACAGAGAATTTGTTTTTTTTAGAAGAGGTCAGCTGGAAAAAATCTGAACAAGAAGACATATAAGTCAAAAACTATAAAAGAAAAAATGAAAGCCAATTGAAAAGTTACTTAGAAGTAGCCAATCTATAACATGCTGTTACTTAAAGGTGAACCACCCCTTTAAAGTACCATCTTGTATATAAAGAGGCATTCACAATAGAGGAAAATGAGGTTCAACATTCATAAATGCAAATTTGGACAAAAAGGGACTTACCAGAAAAGTATTTGGGATTTTTTGAGGATAACAGACATTGCAGCTCTAATTAATGTCAGTCAGTGTGTGCTAAAGCTATTAAAGTAAAGTCTTGTATTTGAAGAGTCACTCGCAGGGGATACAAAGGCATCAATATGACAGAGTTGAGAGATCGGGGGGCAGTTCCTAGGAAGGATATTATAATGGTGGAGCTTTGCAATTAATTGGCTAAAGGCAGGGGCGATCCTTGCCCCTCTGCCGCCTGAGGCAGCAGCAGTTGCTGCTGCCCCCCTCCCCCGGAAATTCGCTGTTAAAGTACCAGGAGAAGCATTTTTGCTGCCCCTGGTACCTACTGGGGCGCTGCCGCCTGAGGCGACAGCCTCAATTCGCCTCATTGGCGAAGCACCCCTGGCTAAAGGGACCTAGAATTGAGTAATAAGAAAGGAAAAAGGCATTTAGCAAGTGACAAGTGAACACAAACATGTTAAACTGCAGGAACAGGTTTTTCTTAGAGAAGTACAAATGGCAAAACGCAGACGTTAATACTGGTGGAAAGGGGATTTTCATCCGACATAAACTCTTCTTCACCATCTGATTGCTTGTGAATGAGCCAGACTCTGCCTGGCAATGTGATGACAGATTACTGCGTGTCTTTTAGTGGCGCTGGCATAGACACAGTATCCAGGATTCCAGATGAAACTTTAGTTTAACAAGTTCTACCAGGGAACATTCTGACTGTCACAATGACAGGCGCTACAGGGGTCTCTTTGGCTTTCTCTGCATCAGCAATGCTGGACTTTATGTTACATGGAAAGAGTGAGACTTTCTTTCAACTCACTCTCTCTATTTGGTGAGGATTTCTTATTGATTGCCTTTTTATTTTGTCTTTTTGTAGACTATATTACTTATGTCTGCAGGATTGTAGTGGTTTTAGAGGTTTTTGAAACTATGACTAAACTCACTTTCTCTAAAACTACGATTGTCATGTACTAAAAGATAAAATAAAAAATCAGAATAAAACAAGTAAGAACAGAAAAAATCGTATAAAAGTAACAAAAACTCACATTTTTTGAGTTATTGCACAATAAAAATTGACAAAAGTCAGCTTTAAAAATATGAGAAAAATACTAAAACCACAAATCAAAGAAAGATCTTCTAGTTGCAACAGGGACCTTCTACATGTTTTTGACAAGTTTTAACCAGAGAATTTTCGTATTCAGAATTCTCACAGTTTTGTTGCATAATAAATCACTAAAAAGTCACACTTTTTTCCACTGAGGGGCACATATATTAAAGGTTGAGGTGAATTTTCGAATTCAAAAAATTCGAATTTCTAGCTATTTTGTGGGGCATATTTATCAAGGGTCGAATTTCGAATTGAAAAAACTTCGAATTCAAAAAGACCGAATTCGATTCGAAGTCTTTCCAAAAAAATCTTTGATTTTTCATAGTCCACCAATTGCCTCCAAATAGGTTCTAGGAGGACCCCCATAGGCTAAAACAGCAATTTGGCAGGTTTCAGATGGCGAATGGTCGAAGTCGGATTTTTAAAGAGACAGTACATGATAAATTCCGATATTCTAATTTTTAAATTTGAATTTGGACTATTCCTTAGTCAAAGTACACAGAAAATAGCTCTAAATTTGTTTTTTTTTTCATTAGAAAATTCACCTCGACCTTTGATAAATCTGCCCCTTTGTGTACTTCGACTAGAAATGGTCCAAATTCGATTCAAATTTTAAAAAAATTCTAAAATTCGAATATCGAAACTTATCATGTACTGTCTCTTTAAAACTTCGACCATTCGCCATCTAAAACCTGCTGAATTGCTGTTTTAGCCTATGGGGGACCTCCTAGAACCTATTTGGAGTCAATTAGTGGACTTTTTTGGGGAAATTAGATCGAATGCGGTATTACTTCGATTTGTACAATTTGAATTCTGCCGAATACAGACCTATTAGATCGAAAACGGAAAAAACTTTGTCTTAATTTCGGTTGGTATTTTTGAATTTGAATTTCGAAGTTTTCACCTTCAAATTTCGACCCTGGATAAATCTGCTCCTTATCGTTGGAAAGATCGTGCACCTTTATAAATGATATCACTTTGCAAAGTGGACTTTTGAGGCACTTTACAGTTAATCATGGAAAAAAAAAAACACATAAAATAAAGGGAAAATATGGATCTAATAGGAGAAGCCAGGATGAATGTGTGGGGGGGGTAGTAGGGGCTGAGTTTATTAGTACATATTACATAATCAATAGGGTTCACAAAATGAAGCAGGAAGGGGTGGGACCCTTACTATCAGAGGGGGGTCAGCTGGTTGATGAAAACAAAATAAAAGCGCAGATTCTGAACTCATATTTTTCATCTGTCTACACAAATGAGGAACCAGTAAGTGAAGGTTTCCTTCTTAACAGTCCCAATTCTAGTAATACAACTAATGAGGTATGGTTCACACATGAAGAAATTCAAAAGAGACTTGAACATGTTAAGATTAACAAAGATCCAGGGCCAGATGGTATTCATCCCAGGGTAATTAGCGAGCTTAGCTCTGTGATTGCCAAACCTCTTTACTTAATTTTTCAGGATTCATTGAGATCTGGCATAGTGCCGAGAGACTGGCGAATTGCTAATGTGGTGCCTCTATTCAAAAAAGGATCCCGTTCTCAGCCTCAAACTATAGGCCAGTTAGTCTGATGCCAGTGGTAGGAAAGCTTTTCGAAGGGTTAATAAAGGATAAGATACTGGACTTCATAGCAAATCATAATACTATGAGTTTGTGCCAGCATGGTTTTATGCATAATATAGATCTTGCCAGACTAACTTAATTTCTATTTATGAGAAGGTAAGTAGAGACCTCGATTCTGGGATGGCAGTGGATGTGATTTACTTAGACTTTGCTAAAGCATTTGATACAGTACCACACAAAAGGTTACTGGTTAAATTAAGGAATGTTGGCCTGGAACATAGTATTTGTACCTGGATAGAGAACTGGCCAAAAGATAGACTACAAAGAGTGGTGGTAAATGGAACATTTTCTAATTGGACCAGTGTTGTTAGTGGAGTACCGCAGGGCTCTGTACTAGGTCCCTTGCTTTTCAACTTGTTTATTAATGACCTGGAGGTGGCCATTGAAAGTACTGTTTCTATTTTTGCAGATGAGACTAAATTGTGCAGAACTATAGGTTCCATGCAGGATGCTGCCACTTTGCACAGTGATTTGTCTAAACTGGAAAACTGGGCAGCAAACTGGAAAATGAGGTTCAATGTTGATAAATGCAGGTTATGCACTTTGGCAAAAATAATATAAATGCAAGTTATACACTAAATGGCAGTGTGTTGGGAGTTTCCTTAAATGAGAAGGATCTAGGGGTCTTTGTAGATAACAAGTTGTCTAATTCTGGGCAGTGTCATTCTGTGGCTACTAAAGCAAATAAAGTTCTGTCTTGTATAAAAAAGGGCATTAACTCAAGGGATGAAAACATAATTATGCCTCTTTATAGGTCTCTGGTGAGGCCTCATCTGGAGTATGGGGGCAGTTTTGGACTCCAGTCCTTAGGAGGGATATAAATGAGCTGGAGAGAGTGCAGAGACTAAGTGCAACTAAATTGGTTAGAGGGAGGGAAGAGTTAAATTATGAGGGGAGACTGTCAAGGTTGGGGTTGTTTTCTCTGGAAAAAAGGCGCTTGTGAGGGGACATGATTACACTTTACAAGTACATTAGAGGACATTATAGACAAATAGCAGGGGACCTTTTTACCCATAAAGTGGATCACCGTACCAGAGGCCTCCCCTTCAGACTAGAAGAAAAGAACTTTAATTTAAAGGAACAGAGTAGGGGGTTCATCACAGTGAGGACAGTGAGGTTGTGGAATGCACTGCCGGGTGATGTTGTGATGCTGATTCAGTTAATGACTATAAGAATGGCTTGGATGATTTTTTGGACAGACATAGTATCAAAGGCTATTGTGATACTAAACTCTATAGTTAGTATAGGTATGGGTATATAGAATTTTAATTAAAAGTAGGGAGGGGTGTGTGTATGGATGCCGGGTTTTCATTTGGAGGGGTTGAACTTGATGGACTTTGTCTTTTTTCAACCCAATTTAACTATGTAACTATGTAACTATTGCCAGTAACAGCCAATCAGCTATTAGCTTTGAACAGTCTTCTATAATAAGAAATACCATAAAAGAAAGTGAAAGGAAAAGTCTGATTGGTTGCTATGGGTAACTGCACCTACTACACAGAAGTAACTTTTTGTTTAAAGCAATTTGCTTAAGGATTCAGAGGGGTGTTAGAGCTCAGCGCTGGCACAAAGCTTTAATACACTATAAAACAGGTATTCAATTGCTCAAAGCAGTAGAACGTATTCTAGAGATCTGGCACAGCTATCGGCCTTGGTGCATTTGTCAGTTTGTAGAAAACACTTTTTAGACAGTCAAATGGGAAAAATATCCAACATCTGGCAACTCCCCCTATATGTAAAAAATGCACTATATTAGCCCAGGTGCAGTAACCCATAGCAACCATAATGTTTGCTACCAGATGATTTATTGCTATAGGTTGTTGCAGATTAAGTGTATTTTATTAAATAACGAGAGTTGGGTTAATATTTACTTCATTTGTCTTTATTACACTTTTGTCCACTTCCCCAAATCTACTCCTCCTGTTGTATGTAGATTATTCATAATCCTGTTTCTTCTTCCATTGATCTTTCTTTCATTTTAATAAATGCAGATTCATTGCTGTACACTATATAAATACAACCAATAGTATGTCTGGCCCAATACATTCATTATTCTCTTTCTCTGATTATTTTCAGAAACAGAATAAGATGACCAGGCCCATCGGAATGAAACACCTACTGTTTGGGTTCCTGTTAGTTCAAATGAGCAAAGGTCTAATGGCTGCTGAAGAAGAAGAAGAGCAACTCCTTCCCTCGGATGAGCAATTTCACATTCATCTGGTGCTTTTATTTTCCGTAGTTCTATATATTTGCTGAGAATGAGTCTTTCTTGTGAGACATAGGAAAAATAGAATCTTGTAGGAAACAATCTGAATTCAGTTAACTTTTCTAAGCAACTTTTCAATTGGGTTTCCTTATTTATTTTGTATAGTTTTTTAATTATTTGCCGTTTTTCTGACTTTACCAGCTTTCAAATAAGGGTAGGAAAAAAACAAATAGTCTGTAAGGCTACAGATGTATTGTTTATGTTACTTTTTATTACTTATCTTTCTATTCAGGCCTCTCCTATTCATATTCCAGTCTCTTATTCAAATCACGGCATGGTTGCTAGGGGAATTTGGATCCTAGCAACCAAATTGCTGAAATTGCAAACTGGAGGGATGCTGAATAAAAAGCTAAATACTCAAAAACCACAAATAATAAAAAATGAAAACCAATTACAAATTGTCTCAGAATATCATTCTCTACATCATTGTCTCAGAATATCATTCTCTACATCATACTAAAAGTTAACTCGAAGGTGAACAACCCCTCTAAGTTGACTTTTAGTATGTTATAGATTGGCCATTTCTAAGCAACTTCTCATTAGGTCTTCATTATTTATTTTTTATAGTTTTTGAATAAATTGCCTTCTTCTTCTTCTTCTTCTTCTTCTTCTTCTTCTTCTGACTCTTTCCAGCTTTCAAATGAAGGTCACTGATCCCATCTAAAAAACAAATGCTCTGTAAGGTTACACATTTATTGCTACTTTTTGTTGAATGTATTTCTATTTCGGGCCTCTCCTATTGATATTCGAGTCTCTTATTCAAATCAATGCATGGCTGCTAGGGTCATTTGAATTCTAGCTTCTACCAGTGGCGTAACTAGAGTTTGCCGGCCCCCCTGCAGAGAAACTTTCAGGGCCCCCCAGTGAGGAACTTTTGGTGCCCCCTCCATTTATATTATTTCAATATCGATATAAATACGTATGTGTGATACCCCCAGAATTCATAGCAGGATGGCACAGTAACAATTCCATGTACAATACCCCCCAGAATTCATAGTAGGATGGCATAGAGGCAATTCCATGTATAATACCCCCCACAGAATTCATAGGGTGGTACAGCGGCAATTCCATGTATATTACCCCCTAGAATTCATAGCAGGATGGCACTCTGGCAATTCCATGTATATTACCCCCTAGAATTCATAGAAGAATGGCACAGTGACAATTACATGTAAGATGCCCCTATGAATTCATAGCAGGATGGCACAGAGACAACCCCGTGTATAATACCCCCAATATATATATAATAGGATGGAATAGTGGCAGATTCACAAATGATACCCACTGTTATGTTTATGTACAACAGCCTCAGCACATTTATAAAAATAAATATACATCACATTTTCACTACCATCTGAGAGTAGAACAATGACCTACGAGTGCTAAAATTGACTGCTCACTAAATGAGAAGTGCCCCGACCTGCCATTGACCAATGAGTATGCGGCTTACTCTACCCCAAGAGCGAGGAGTGTAGAGCCACTGACAAATGAGTACTAAATCTGACTCTACCTAATGAGTGAAGAGACCTGAACACCCTTTGTCTTTATCCAAATGAGAACATAATTCAGGTATAATAGGACAACTTGAAAAAACAAAAAATGCCATCATAGTCAGGGATAGGGGCTCAATGTAACCTAGCGGGTCTGAAGCAGGACAAACTTATATTGAACCAGAAGCCCTAGGAAGCCATGGAGTAGTTCCCAAAATAAAATATATACATTAGTATTAGTATCCTACACTACAGATAGCATATTATTGTTTGCACTTAATACAGTATTTATTAACTGAACTTTTTGTAATCAAAATTGCAATACCGCACATCTCTGTATAGAACAGGGGTCAGCAACCTTTACTATCAAAAGAGCCATTTTGCCCCCTCTTCCACTAAAGAAAAATAGTCTGGAGCCGCAAAAAATAAAACAGATTGTAAACTTTTAAAAGTTTTAACCTTTTTTAAATTTTAACTGTTACAACAACAGAATACAACAAACAGAAGTGCAGTGTGTATATGCAGGGCTACTTTGAGATAAAAATGTTATGGTTGGTACAGCACTCTCTAATTTATTAAACAGACTTCCACAACCAAATTAATTAAGGTGGTGCAGGAGATAAAAAGATTTTAGAAGTAATTAATATATAAAGTATCTCAAAATCTGCACTCGGGATTTAATCTATAAATATTAAATTGTATTTTAGATTACTCTCACAACCGCTTAGTCCAAAGATTTGATTACAAATGTATTAATACAAAAATTCATATTTTTATTTTACACGTATGCAAAGACTGACTTATATGAATTTATACATCCCAAACAAATGATGAACTACTAATACCGGTTTTTCTACAACTTCATTTAATATGAAATAATGAATGTGATCAAATTGATAAAAAAAAATTTTTCCTTTTTGCATTTTATTAAATTATATAAATAAGTCAGTCTTTGCATACGTGTAAAATAAAAATATGATTTTTTGTATTAATACATTTGTAATCAAATCTTTGGACTAAGCGGTTGTGAGAGTAATCTAAAATACAATTTAATATTTATAGATTAAATCCCGAGTGCAGATTTTGAGATACTTTATATATTAATTACTACTTTGAGATAAATTAAACACTGAATAGACCTATTTAATGCTAGTGTTCTCATCTGTTTCATGTAAATTCTGTTGCTGAAGTTCAATGCTGATCTTCCATCTATTGTCTTGAGTTTGTGACCACGGTAAGGACCATGAGGAATCATCTTGCTGCGGCTCGGTCTTGCCTGTCACTCCTGGGACGTCTATACAGTCCTCTCACCTGCTGGCGGCTTCCTGAGTGTGCGACTGCGGTAAGCTGACCGTTAACTTACCCCGGTCACACACTCAAACAGCCGCCAGCAGGTGCAAGTGCTGTAAAGCCGCAAGACCGAGCCGCAGCAAGGAGGATGAAGAGCCTCAGATTGCCTACCCCTGGTATAGAAACATTCTGATAAAGATATACAGTAGGATGCTCTATTTTACCATTATTAAAGGCCTGGCCTTCTGCAAGGGTTCTGTTGTCCATCTTATAGGTCAGCATGGATGAAATTAGTTTCAACTTCAAGCTCGTCCATTATGTAACTGTATGGGGCAAATATCTTTAAAGGGGCACAATGTCATGTGTTTTTTTTTTCAGACAAGTGACCAGTAAATTCTGCCTGCTGATTGGTTACTGAAACATTACCCACTGTTTAGGGCAGACACACTCTCAGATTTGGGGATCGCCCATCGACAAATCTCCTCATCTACAAGGGGACTAATCTCCCCGAACTGCCTCCCCCTGGCTAGAATGTAAATCACGGCATGGCACTCGGAGTGCTTTGTTTTCCGAAGTCACCCGAAGTTGGGCGACTTCGGAAAACAAAGTGATCCGAGCGTCATCCCACTGGCAATTTACATTCTAGCTGGCGGGAGGCAGTTCGGGGAGATTAGTCGCCCCGAAGAAGAGCCGATTTAGTGTGTGTCTCTCTGCCCTTATACGTCGTTTATACAAGTCGTGTAATTAATCTAAATATACTTTTTACTTCTAGGTTTACAGAACAGGTTCTCATGAACAGGAATACCTTAGAAGACAAAGGAGAGGTACATATTATGTTTCTTAATTATTATGGAAGACAGTATGGTGTGGCTACAGGGACAGAGGCCTCAGATGAGGCAAAATATTATGTAAAACAGGGTTGTCCAACCTGACACTCTCCAGCTACTGATGGACAACAACTCTAGAACCTTGTTGACAGTATTTCCCTGGGAGATGAGATATAAATGCTGCATAAAGCCCTGGGTTTAACATCCCTAAGGCATGGCCCTTTGTAGCTGGGGGCCCAGGACTGATGCCTTCCCAGGAATCAATACAAGTTCCACTGGTTGGGCACCAATTGCATCAGTGTTGAACTGGGCCAGAGGAACGTCCCAGCCGGCCCAAACCCAGTCCTTGCATGGAAGCCGGAAGTGACTTCCGACCTCCCTCTCTGGCCCCCGGCAGAGCTGATAGAAAAGAAGCTAGATGCAGGGGTGGAAGGAGGCACTTTGGTTGGGGGTGGCGACGGGCCCCGAGGCAGCAGCCTCTGGTGAGTACCTGGCCCCCCAGTCTGATGATGAATAGCATGAGCAACCAAGTGGTTTACCAAATGAATGTGGCTAAAACTGCCATATTTTATAGTGAACTTATTGCACGAGGCTAAAGTTTCAGCTTGTCAATAGCAGCAATGATCCAGGACTTCAAACTTGTCACAGGGGGTCACCATCTTGGAAAGTGTCTGTGACACTCACATGCTCAGTGGGCTCTGAGCAGCTGTTGAGAAGCTAAGCTTAGGGCTCGTCACTAATTATCCAGCAGAAAATGAGCTTCCCTGGCTGTAATATAAGCTGATGCTACAGGTTTGCTGATTATTAAATTCTGATGCTAATTGCACTGGTTTCTGTGCTGCCATGTAGTAATTATGTGTATTAATTACTAATCAGCCTTATATTGTGATATTTCTATTCTATGTGTACTGTATATTGTGAGTGGGTCCCTAAGCTCAGTAAGTGACAGCAGCACAGAGCATGTGCAGTGAATCAGCAGAAAAGAAGATGGGGAGCTACTGGGGCATCTTTGGAGACACAGATCTTTACTGCCAAAGGGCTGTGGTTGCCTTGGGCGGGTACAGAAGCACAAAACATAATGTACAACATTTCTACCTACTTCTTTAGCTAAGCTTTAGTTCTACTAAAAAATATGAAGAGTCACTCGCAGGGGATACAAAGGAATTGCTGTGACAGTTGAGAGGTCAGGTGGCAGTTCCTAGGAAGGTGGAGTAAGTGCAGAGCTTCGCAAGTAATTGGTTTAAAGGGATGTAGAAAAGAGAAAAGTGATTTATCAAGTGACAAGTGAACACAAACATGTTAAACATAATGTACAACATTTCTTGCTACTTCTTTAGTTAACCTTTCCTTGTGCTATAAGGATGACTGTCAAAGATCTGGTTGGCAGTAGGGTGTCAATGTGTCAGCCCTCTGTTTTGCAAGAGGTATCTTGAGCCCTAGAACAAAACTAGGGATGCACCGAATCCAGGATTCGGTTTGGGATTCGGCCAGGATACAGCCTTTTTCAGCAGGATTCGGATTCGGCTGAATCCTTCTGCCAGGCTGAACCGAATCCAAATACTAATTTGGTTATGCAAATTAGGGCCAGGGAGAGAAATTGCGTGACTTTTTGTCAAAAAACAAGAATGTAAAAAAATGTCCCCTTACCACCCCTAATTTACATATGCAAATTAGGATTCGGATTCGGTTCGTTATTCAGCCGAATCTTTCGCAAAGGATTCTGGGGTTCGGCTGAATCCAAAATAGTGGATTCAGTGCATCCCTAAACAAAACCATGTTGTGAGTGGTTCACGTCTGCCAGAAAAATCACATTGGTCCATGGTAATTTCTTCAAAAGCGCAACAACGCCATGCTGGGTCCAAATGCCTGGCAGGCCCAGACTGGCAATCTGTGGGTTCTGGCAAATGCAAGAGGGGCTGCTATAAGGTGCCATAGAAAGTCAGTATTTAGTGGACTGGTGGGGGCTGTTTGGGCCTCTGTTTACCTGAAATAAAAAGGGCCTATACCTGCTTTTTTTGCGGGTAACCCGGGGTACCCGACCTGCTGCAGGACTCTAACACAAAAGACACTGGACCTTTTTTGTTCCAAATGGAACTGATAAACAGGTCTAGCTAGAATGTGTTTCACTCAGCCCAGACCTGATGCCAGGTATCCGCTGCACTACATCAGACTATAAACTGTGCTAATAATGCACCTTGTCAAAGCGGGACTGGGACACAACATGGCGGCATGACCAGTGCAGTTGTTATGGAAGACTCACACACATGCCCAATGCACAACAACCTGTTTTAACTTTAAGTTTTTTTTTAAATACACTCATTCCATTACAGCTCCCATGGATGACCAATAACTTATCTTTTCCATATTTTTAAAATAGATATTCCAGCGGAAAATTATATGTCTGTCCTACAAATAAGTTTCTCTAATGCCTCACTTGGAGATTCCTTACAAAACAAGCTGAATGACCCCAATCTGCTCAAAGAGGTGCTTTCTTCAATAGTAACGATCACGGAAATACAAGTTACTCAGAGTAAGGATGATGTATATAAAAATATGTAGTTGTAACGTACAACATAACGTGCAGTAATAATTCAGTCTTTCACTCCTTTTAGATTTATCAGACATCACAGTGATCCCAGCAAAACCATTAATAGGAGACACGGTGATGATTAATTGTCAGTTCAGTAATCTGACAAATGTTTCATGGCTCTATAACTCTATACAACTTGAAGAGGGAATGAAATATATGATCTCCTACAATACATCATCACTGCTGTCCACCCTGACTATAAAGAACGTCACCGCAAATGATACAGGTACAGTGCTCAGTCACTTTGATGTTTAAAGGAACAACGCGGGGTTCATATCAATTTGCTTTTATTCACATGAACATCCCGCAGTGGCTCCGGTGGAAAAATCTGGCACCCAGTGAAATAAGTAAAGGGTTAAGTATAGGATTCTATTCAAACCTAAATGCCACTTTAAGGGTAAAGCAAAAAAAGGTTTTTCAGGGTTTCCTAGTCTTAAACCTGAAAATCCAGTTTTAATAGAGACGGTCTGGTTTAAAACTGAAACTGGACAAATTCGTCCATCCGTGTCATAACCCCTCCCCCCTCCCATCCCGAAATATTATTAACTCCACCATTGACATCATTAGCCGCATCCCCTGTCCAGATCATCTACAGTATAAAGGGGGGTGTTTAAATTATACAAATCATGTAATACATATTTAGCTCTTCTACTGCTCTCACCGCCACCGTCAAATGCGGTTTCCGACTAACGGGTTCTTCTTTTATAGATGCTGCGCCTGCCCGGCCCTCCCCTTTTGTGACATCATCGGTGGGCGGGTCAGCGCGGGTTTATAAAAGCAACCGGAAGTTATATGCGGGGAGGGAGGGTAAGGGTGTGTTAGGGTCGGGTCGGGTGCAGGTTGGAGAAATACCGACCCGCACATCACTTCTGTACAGGTATGGGACTTGCTATCCAGAATGCACAGGACCTGAGGTTTTCCAGATAATAGATCTTTCCGTAATTTGGATTTTCAGAACTTTAGTCATGCAAACTTTAAATAAACCCAATAGGCTGGTTTTGTCTGCTATTAGAATTAATTATATCTTAGTAGGGATCAAGTACAAGCTACTGTTTTATTATTATTATTATTATTATTATTAATAAGAAAAAGGAAATCATTTTAAAGATTTGGGTTATTAGGATAAAATGGAGTCTATGGGAGACGGCCTTTACGTAATTTAGAGCTTTCTGGATAACGGGTTTCTGGATAACTGATCCCATACCTGCACAGGTTTGCAGTTGAAGACCATTACTACACTGATTGACATATTCTGCATAGATAATCAAGTTTATGAGGATTCCTGAATAATGAATGTTTCTATATATATATATATATATATATATATATATATATATATATATATATATATATATATATATATATATATGTATGTATATATATATCTTTGACCACAGGTAATTACACTTGTACCGGCCCAGACAACCCAACCACCTCTCTGCAAATCAACCCTGTATTAATTAACTCAAGCAGCAATATTCCTGTTGTCTGTGATGGAACAGCGACCGATTTAACTTGCTGCAGCGAGGACCTTGCTCTCTTTAATGTCACCTGGACTCAAGCAGGGCCAATACAAATTGATGGTAAGTATAACCATGGTATTGATGTACAGAGCCTAAAATAACCACAGATTTTTCTATATTCCATAAATTTACAATTTGCAATTGGTCAGAAAAGGGTCAGAAGAAAAAGGCAAATAATTTAAACACTATAAAAAATAAATAATGAAGACCAATTGAAAAGTTGCTTACAATTGGCCATTCTATAACATACGAAAAGTTAACTTAAAGGTGAACCACCCCTTTAATTCTTAACATGATAAGGAGGCCCTGTGTTGTTGTGTGCCCAGTATAGTTCTGCTGCATTCCTTGGTTGGGACATTTTCCTTTGGCATTATGTAGAGACGAAAAGACAAGCACTATATGGTTGCAACCATGCACATATAAACAGTAGGGTATTAAAGGGGCAGTTCCCCTTTTTTTGTAACTTTATTTGACCTATTGGTCAGTGAGGATTTACACCCCAGGGAAATTCCACTAGGACCAATAAAACACACAAGTGCAGCAAACAAATAAAACTTTACATAACTGGCATAAGTGTAAAATGCAATTTCAAATCAACCTGGATAACCCATGTGGTAAGTTCCAATTCTGGCACAGTCTTTCCCCAGGACACAGTCCCACACTCCACTCTGGGTGAACAAACATAGTCACAGTCCATTTCCCTAGAGCTCTTTATATTACGCCAGGTAGCTCTACTTGCCCCAAATACCTGTCCCTTTGGATAAGGTAGTAGCTCCCACATAGCAGACGCATGGACAATGCCTGGCCTCACACAGGGGACACACGCTGGAGCCTTTCAATACGAGCCATGCCCTTTGGCAAGTGGTTCTACAGAGCCAACATACACCCACCCTGACTGAAAAAGGTAAAGGTGAAGAGGGCAGATCTGCCCCTGCCACAGTTCTTCCAGAATCAGTAGTAAGGGGCATGATTTTGCACTTGCATTTTGCGTCATAAGTAAATAAATGGCACCTTGTAAAAAGCAGAAGGCACTGTAGGAATCCCTGGTGGTCTAGCGGTGGTGCGTCTTCCCCCTTTTTGAGCTAGAGCAGAATGATGCGTGCGCATCGGCACTTTTGGGTTTGGGTGACGGATGACATCATCGCACATAGTAGTGAAATTCAAATATAAGAGCCAGCGTCTAATGTGTCTTTGCCCAACATAGGTCTATTCTTATAGTTCTATTCTTATAGTTCCTGGGTGCGATTGGTCGCCCAGAACTCTCTCCTTTAAGACCTGGCCGCATCTGAGTAGCAGAGGGCTCCTCCCAAAGCAAAAGGCAGTTGTTATAGGCGGAATAGTGAGCCGTGACTGGGACCTTGGGGTCGGTTCTGGGTTTGGGATACCTAACGTTACAGCTACACTGGAAACCATTCATTTCAAAAAGGCATAGCCAGAAAGAAATAAAGTCTCTTCCATCATTATGTTAAATAGATTGGTGAAATGCAATTTACAATATCTTTATGTGGCTATCATTTTGTTTGTCTGAGAGGGGGAACACTTCTCTTCTTCTCAGAATATATTCTTCTCTTTCACAGGGATGCAAAGTAAGGATTCTGCTTGTTCCATATACACTATTCAAGCTAATCCTTCTCAGTGCCCCTCTGAAAAATCAGGAAGTAACACCAATTACACATGTACCTTCCAAGGTATATATGGTGCCACCGGCTATAAGGTCATACAAGTCACCTATCTGAAGCCAGGTAAAAACTCATGGAAGAAATGTACAGAGAAGCACAACCAAATCAACTCAAGGAGTCACCTTCCATAGAAGGAATAACTACTCATCTGTCAACTCTGTTACCCCACTACTTTCCAATATGGAACTGATGGGAGTGTGCATACCATAAATAATGATTTTTGTTTTTTACTTAAAGACCCAATTATTCAACTGCTTCTGTTTTTCTCTACAGCCATCGTTACCATTACAGGTAAAGATTCTGTTTCTGTCCAGTCTTCTCTGAGTCTGATGTGCCAAAGTGATGTACCCAACATTGGCAGAGTAACCTGGAGCATAAATGGTTATGCAATAGCGGACAATAAATATAACATCAGCAATACTGGCTCCACTCTCACAGTGATGCCCGTGACCATGGACTGGGCTGGTAAGGAACATAAACATCTCAGTTGAGACATACAACTCTTGATCTCTGGGATGGGCTCTCGGGGAGTTAATGGAGGAAAGTGTGGCCAAACTACAACTCTCAGGTTCATCAAGTCAAATGGCTGCCAGTGGTTCTTGAAAAAAATGTGATAACTCTTTAGGTACAGGAATGTAGAACAACCTCAAGGAGGACAGTCACATATGACACAGTACAGTTATTCAGCATTTACAGTATCTATTAATAAGTGCTTGCCCAAATCAGGGGTCAGTAATCAGTCTGCAGATCTATTCTCAGTTGAAAGTGTTCAACCCCAAGTATGGGCCCTCCAAGTGGAACCTAGGCGGACTACTTTTGACCCTAGGTCTGTACACTTCAGTCCCAGCTCTGTGGGTGGTACACCCAGGACTACTAATTATTTTACTTTACTCAGCAGAGTTACATGCTGCTAACTAGTTAACCTAATCCTAGTTAACACCTATTGGGCCTGCCTCCAGCCTGGCTCTGAATTTCATCCACCACCTCCAACAAGTCACAAGAGGCTGAGCACATGTCGGTTTCCCCTTCTAAAGACTAGGACTATCACACCTCCTGGCCAGTACTGAAATGTCAGGCAAATTCTTTAACCCATGATTTGAAAAGCTCTCAACCAGTTGCACCACTAGTGGACTGCAGGCCATGGTACAAAAACCCTACCTGTGCATCCAGTGTGTCCAATGTGTATGTTTTGGGACTCTGGTGGGCCATACTGTGGCAGGGGTGGGCCTGGGTGCAGTTGCACCCGCTGCACCCCTGATAGTTACACCACTGCTCCCAACTGCAACTTAGGGTCACACTTAGCTGTATCAGACTTAGGCTACTGCTTGAATAAAGGGCAATTAAACCTTCAATCCCCTACATAACAATTAAAGTACCTCATACTAACACCTTACTCTTCTTGTATTTTAAGAAATTGTAAAATGCTTTTCGAATCTTGTCTTGCAGGCATCTACGTCTGCACTTTGTATCCGCAGAACTTACCCAGCGTGAGCAGTTACACAGTCAAAGTCCTGCCATTGCCCATCCAACAAGCAATCCAAGTTGATCCTGTTTATACCTATCAGATATGCAACAAAAAACAAATACTTAATTGCTGTATCCCACTTGACAGTTCCTCTGACTATTTTGTAAAGTTTGTGGCACCTGGAACTCAACTAGAGGGTAAGACAAGCTCAAACAGATTGTGCAGTGCTGCAGTAAGTGCATGTTGTTGTCAAATTGTAGAGCGGAGGTGCCCCTAAGTGTATTATGCCCACATAATTTGGTACCAAAGGGTGGAATGCAGGTCTTTTCTAGAGGCAGGTAGCAACAGTGAAATGACCAACTGAAAACTCTGATGCTGTTCATGATCACATCTTTAAAGAAATGATTCACTTAGATCATAAGGTAAAGGATATGGCAATATCCCTTTAAGATAAGAATATTATTAAAGAGGAACTCCACAAAAACATAATTTAAGTTTTTTGAAAAGTAAACATAATTTCAAGCAACTTTGCAATATACATCATTTATAAAATATGCAGACTTTTCATGATTTTTAACAATTCCCTAAGCCTAGCCCCCTGCTGATCTGTCTGACTACTTTGCTGAGCTGGCTGACTACTGTTACTTTGTATCAACAGCCATCTGTCCTCAGCCTGCATCCTCCAAACCCCACAATTCCCTGCACAAGTGATTTCAATAAGGAAAGGATCATCACAGTGCAATGTATTGTGGGTTATGTAGTTCCTGCATGTTGTCTGTAAGCTGTGGAGAAGTTGTTACAATTTGTAACATCAGTGTTTAGTCCCTCCTTCCCTGCCAGGATTTCAAATGATGCAGAAAGAGAAGAACTGTTAAACAGCTGGATTTCAGCATAGAAAATGGCATTTATTCATACTATTTGAAGAAACAGGTAACTGATACATTTCTGCGTTATGTGGGCCTCTTTATCAAATTTTGGTTTGGAAGCTGGAGTTCCCCTTTAAGGTAATACCAACCTGAGTAACCAGGAATGTACAGACTGTGGCTTTGGTCAAGTAGCTTTGCCCAGACCCCCTCAGATACAGAAAATCTGAAACTTCTGGTTTTAGCCCTGCAGATGGAGCTTTTTTTATAGCCCATCAGCCATCACTCAGGAAAGGCAAGTAAAATCTCAAAGAATCCTGTTTCCTATATGACGCATCAAAGTGGATTCCACATATGCTTTATCTATTGCTAGATAGTGCCCCTTTATTGACTGCCCGGCTGTATTAATGCACAGGCAAGCAAAATTCATAGCTACAAGGTCCGTCCTGCAGTTGCTGAAGCCTTATTAAAACAACTCAGTATATACAGCTCTTAAAGGAACAATTCCATCTTATAGAGTCCTGCGTGGTAATTGTATGCGGGTCGGGCTGTTCCTTTTATAGACCCGCGACGACCTGCCCTGCCATTGAAGTCACAAAAAGGGCGAGAGGCGCTCGTCTATAAAAGCTCAACACGACCCGGGTATCAGGCTGGCCCGCACATCACTACTGCATGGGTCCATTTTTTGAAGCCTGTGCCTGACAAGTACCCGCAACCCTCAATTTGACCCGCATGTTTCCGCTACCCAACCTCCAATAGGCCAACTAACCTTCCAACCAAGGGGACACCCAAAACTGGAAGTGACGTCACATTTGCCCAGAAGTGACGTCACTCTGGTGCTGAATCGTCCCAAAAAAATTTTAAAAACTAGAAGAACCACAAGAGTGAGTGAGAGGGATCAAGCCCACACCTTTGTGGGGTACCCAGTCGGGTTACCTGCAGACTGCCGCACAGCCAAGGAATTGGGGACCCTTTACCTGAAACCTGACCACTCTGGTGCCGAATCTTCCCAAAAACAATGTAAAATCTAGAAGAACCATAAGGGTGGGTGAGAGGGACCAAGTCTACACCTTTGTGAGGTACCTAGCCTGGTTACGCACTGACTGCCGCACAGCCAAGGAATTGGGGACTTTTTGCCCGAAACCAAACCAGTTTGCGGGTATTCCGCAAAGTGACATCACTCTGGTGCCGAATAATCCCAAAAAAAATGTAAAAACAGGAAGAACCACAAGGGTGGGTGGGAGGGTTACCTGCGGACTGCCGCACAGCCAAGGACTTGGGGACTTTTTGCCCGAAACCCGACCACTTTGCAGGTATTCCACAGGTACTCACGGGCACCGGACCCGATGCAGGACTCTACTATCTTATATAAAATAAGGTATATATAATATAAATAAATATGCAGAGGGCATAGATATACATAAGACTCTTCATATGTTGCTGGAGTACAAATGTAGGGCCCATCTATGTATCTAAGTATGTTAGTGGCAGCGTAGTAAATGATATCAGATAATAAATCCTTTTCCTTTGCTGCATTTATATCACAAAAACACTAGGCGCTTCCTTTTTCTTTTATCAGGAAACAGACAAATACATGGACAACTGATGTGTTTCTCAGCAGAATACTCGAACCAGTCGCCAGACTGCAATGAAATTGTCGTCTTCAATTGTGTGATTTCCAACAACATTGACAGTGTGAGAAGCCCTGACATGCAGATAAACTATTGGACTGGTAAGAGTTTCATTGTCTCATTATTTACTCCACAACTGGGGCTTGTGGGTTTCACCATCATCAGGTACAGCACTGAATGCAAAAATGGGCACAAAACTGCAGAAAGAGAAATAAAATGCGCTTGTGCCAATATAAATCACTCTAAATCACAGAATGCCAACCTGACAATTTCACCTGATTTGTGGTACTGTGAAAGCTCCAGGGCCTGGTGCACTTGTCTGTCTTGTGCAGGTGATATTTCCAGTTTTAATTTTGTGTTTTGTACCTACAAGAGCTCCTACATGAGATGAACTGCATGCAAATGGCACTATTAATGCTACAGAATCTGGTTGGGGCATGCAGTTTGTGCAACAAGCCTAACTAAGCTATAATGCTGAATAAAAAAGTTGCATTGTCAGTAAAAAAAATAGCACACTGTACCAACAATTTGCACTTTGCGCACAGTACTAATTTAGTAAATGATTCTTAATTTATTTAATGATCAGAAAATTAATTCTATGAATGCAGAACACATTTTGTGACCACAAAAAAAATGTCAGCAGAACAAAATCCATCCCCTGAATGCAAAAAAATAATTAGTGGTAACAAAATTAATTTTACCAGACAAAAATGTTACAAGTGCAACAAGTACAACACTATTTTTGTGTGCACTTCATTTGATTTTTTAACTACAAAATGATCTATGTGTTTCCCGAATTCATTTTGTGTGGACAAATGTAATTTTGTTGCTACTGAAATTAATTTTGTGTGAACACAATTCAGTTTGCGATTATAGTGCAGTATTGGGTCACAGAATATGGGAATTAAGTTATTCTTTTTAGTTTTGAAATGTTTTTTTTTGTCACTACAAAAGTAACATTGTAAACAAAATATAATATCCAAAATGTGTATTTTAAACACCCCCCATACTATACTTCACTGTTCCAATTAAACACCTACATTACTTAAAGAAGAAGAAAAGCCTATTTCCCTAGAAAATGTTAGGCACCTGTCATTGAACCCCTCCAGTGTACTAGATTGCTCAAGTTTTTCCTCGGGCAGAAAAACACATTTTCAGAGAAAAACGGACAAGCCCTTGGAGAAAGCTGCTGCACTGGCAAATTCTTACCATACATCGCGTTTCTGCATCGAAATCCACTGCGTTTGCATGCACCCGGACTGATGCAATGGTTCTGGTATAGGCAAAGTAACAGGAATACTTGCCTAGGAAAAAACTAACAATTTATTTTAGAGGGAGGGTGCCTAACATTTTGCCCCCCCCCCCAGTGAAATACGCTTTCCTTATGCTTTAATAATTTAACCATGTCTTTATGGGTTAAAGGAGAACTATACCCTAAAAATGAATATGGCTAAAAATGCCATATTTTATATACTGAATCAGCAGAAAAGAAGATGGGGAGCTACTGGGGCATTTTTGGAGACACAGATCTTTACTGCTAAAGGGCTGTGGTTGCCTTAGGCTGGTATAGAAGCCCAAAACATAATGTACAACATTTCTAGCTACTTCTTTAGTTAAGATTTAGTTCTCCTTTAAATTATACTGACTTCCACGAATTTCATACTTGTATTTATCTCCTGCAAAAAAAGCTGGTGGAAAGTACATTAAACCATAACTTTAGTGGAAAACTGTGCTTTTTTTGCCAGGATCACATTTGTCAATGGAGCCCCCTACACTTGTCCACCCCCTTCGCTCAGCTTCTGACCCCTCACAAAGTACTGGGGACTGGGTGGAACAATCAAATAGCTGTCAAAATCCCCTGCCCGTCTACTCCCAAGTATTGAATGATGATTGGAAGTTGGGCAGTAGGGTTTGAGCAGAGGCAGCCTGGCAGCATTCTGCTCTAATAATTCTGCCTCCCTAGGACTGGGTCTTTCACAAATCCAAGCCTGCTTTTTGCACTTGGCAAGGCAAGATGTGAAACAATCCACCCACAAAACGCCCACATAACCCAATAAATGTTTGGTGCATGAACAGTTTCTGCTCGTAGTTGCTCGTAGAGTGCAGATTCCACATTTTGGTAACAAAACACAGTATTTCTGGACATACACAAAATAAGGCACTTTGCCCACTGCAACCCCTCAGTACAGGAGTGTCATCAAGTATATATATATATATATATATATATATATATATATATATATATATATATATATATATATATATATATATACATATATATATATATACATATATATATATAAAACTCGTCAGGCTGGAGCACTCACACAATCAAGGCCGACTGCCTGGGTGCAGGTTACAAATAGTAAATGCAAAGCAATCTTGAAAAAAACCGCACTCACAGGGCTTGTAAAGATGAAAAACGAAAAATTTTATTACGACGTTTCGGCTCTAATACTAGAGCCTTCCTCAGGCCTGAGGAAGGCTCTAGTATTAGAGCCGAAACGTCGTAATAAAATTTTTCGTTTTTTCATCTTTACAAGCCCTGTGAGTGCGGTTTTTTTCAAGATTGCTTTATATATATATATATATATATATATATATATATATATATATATATATATATATATATGCCAGCCCTCCAGGTCTCATACAAGTAGAACTACATACAAGAAAAAATTCTATCATGCCACTTGTTAAAAAATTACTGGTTGATAAATCAGATTCAGTCAGTTATAAACAGCTAAGATTATGGTATGTGAAGTGCAACTCTCCATGGCAACCACAAGGACGCTGGATTTCTGGGGATAATGTTGCATTGTGGATAAAAAACATAACTATTTGTAAGGAGGCAAAATGTGAATACCGTATATACTCGTGTATAAGCCGACCCGCGTATAAGCCGAGGTACCTAATTTTACCTATGAAAACCAGAAAAACGTATTGACTCGCGTATAAGCCTAGACACAACTATGTTATATATGTTGCTCTTTCTTCACGGCTGGGATGCCTCACTACAACATGCAGGAGCCGTGAATGCGCTGGTGGAAGTCATAGCTGGACAACAGATGGAGGGCTGCAGGTTTGACATCCCTGATTTATATCAATGCACCTTCCACCATTAAGATGGGAGCCCAATGCATAGTTCTAGGGTCCCTCTAACTGTGGTCCTTACACTACTGGGGGTTTGCTGAGGTGACCTTTGATCCCATCCTGCAGAAGCCAAGTGCTTTCCCATTGGGCAGCGGCGCTTATAAGGGATGATTAGGTAGAAAGGCTGACCAATCAACTGTAGCCCAGGCCAGTAGCACCAGGGGCTTCCTCGTTGCTGCCCCTTTGTTCCACGCGGTGTGCGTGCGCGTCCCTTTGTCTCTCCGTGTGTGACAAGCAGAGAGTTGGGCAGTAGCAGAGCAGCAGTCCTGATACAAGAGACGGCACTTACCCTGAGGTGAAGGTCTCACTGGTCGCTGCTTAAGGCGCTGGGACTAGAGAAGACGCGCACTCGCGCAGTTCAACAAAGCTGTCACGTGGGGCAGGGGTTTGCCTTATTATACGGAACGCATTTTAGGACATCATGCGCCTACTGTAATTACCTTTGACGCATGCGTTGTCCTATGCCTTCTCCATAGCGCATCGTTGGCCTTTGTAGTCACGCCTGCTCCAAATGCGCAGTCACACCAGATGACACTTGCGCTGTTGCTCTTCGCGGCTGGGAGGGGGATTCATCGCTACAAGGCAGCTGACCCGCGTATAAGCCGAGGTAGGATTTTCAAGCACATTTTGGGTGCTGAAAATCTCGGCTTATACGCGAGTATATATGGTATTTAATGTATAATTTGTTTGGCCACTAGGTGGCAGTGCTTCCTAAGTTGAACTGTGAAAGTTGTTGGTACTGAAAAAGGAATAAAGCAAACAGGAACAGGAAATACAGTGGTCATTCTGGCAGTGGTAGTGGAAGGGGCAGCAGTCTTTGTTAGGGAGAGAGAGGTTGAGCGGCTGTCTACCTGTTATGAAGGAGTTACAGCAATGAACTTCAACTGTTTAA
Organism: Xenopus laevis; assembly: GCF_017654675.1. Lineage (NCBI taxonomy): Eukaryota > Metazoa > Chordata > Amphibia > Anura > Pipidae > Xenopus > Xenopus laevis. The sequence continues at coordinate 158,561,484 of NC_054379.1, forward strand.
GAGAAAGTCTTCCATACCTTATGTCTTAAAGGAGAATTCAACCCCCTAGGCGCAAAATCCCTCCCTCCCCTATGTAGGTCCCCCTCCCTCCTCCCCCCGGGCAAATACCCCTGACTTGTTGCTTACCCCTCCTTCTACTGCATGTCCTCTCCAGCGGAGTTCACGGCAGCCATCTTCTCCCGAGCGCTCTTCTTTCTGTATTCAGTAGCGTCTGATGGCGCATGCGCAGTAGGAGGCATTTACCGGCAAAGGCCAAAACTGATTGCTGGCACCTACCTGTTTTGTTGCTTCTTTGTCTTCTGAACAAAGCATTGGTCTCACTGCCTGGTATGGTAGAATTTCATGACCCTCACCCAAATTAAAAGCCATAAAACTACCAATAAAAGGGTGAATTCTTGGGTGGTTTAACCACATGGAAGCAGAAGTATTCAGAAGGACAGTAGGCTGAGAGGAGAGAGAGAGGCATAGAAGGGCATATGGTTGTGGGAGTAGGAAGGGCTGTTGGTTCTTGGCTGGGAGTTGTACTGGTGCCCTTCTGGCTCAGTTCAGTGCCAAGACTTAATAACATCCTTCCCTGTAACCCCTGACTCTTGTTTGTTGCATTACAGGAACTGATATTTCAAAGTGCAGCTTTAACTCTTTAGAGTCATTTCTTCCCGAGACTCCCAGTGGTGGGAAACTTCTCATTCCGTGTCAGAATAAAGATCCCACACTAACAGGGAATATAACCTACTCTTGCAATAATGGAAAGTGGACGAGCCAAGAAAACTGTACTTCTGTTGTTGTCTTCAATCAGTTCCTGGAAGTTCAGGTAACAATATTGTACTTGCTGGGTTACTATTTTCAGTTTTTTCACCTAAAGCCATCAATATGAATTTTTAATTTATATGTTTTTTTCATGCAAGCAGTATCCTACAGTTTAATTAGGTACCATTACAGCATCTTTTCATCTACACATGGACACATTCATCCATTGGACCCATCACCAAATCACTGGATCTTGTTACTGTCGCAAAATTCCCCATTCAGAGGGGCTGATTTGTTATGGGTGTTAGAAGGGTTAGTATCAGTATCCTCTTTGCAAGCCAGATAGTGTTGTAGGCCATAGTTCAGGTGGCTGTTCTGGAGTGGCAAGTTGATATTTACAGAAGAAGCTTCATGCTGTCCCCCTAGGTATGTTTAAAACAAAATAGATGTCTGTAGGAGAACACAATGTGGTACCTTCAGCACCGAGAAAAAAAACACAATCACCATAGAGAAGCTTCCAAATTAACTGTCCCTAGATGCACCGAAGAGCTTACATTTTCCTTACTCTCTGTTGCATACAGTGACATGGGGGCTTATGATTGTGTTTTTCTTGTGGGGATAAATCACAGGGTTGTTCTGGATCATTCGGATGTTTTTTGTATGTCAGAGCTGAGTTCCACCTAGAGGCAGTGTGAAAATACAAAAGTTGTGCAGCTAAGGGGAGGAATGGAATTCTAGATCTCAATAGGTAGGTTGTCACAGTCAACTGGAACCAATTATATTTCTCAATGCTTCATTCCAGAACTTGGCAAATGCACCAAAACCTGAGAAGCTGATGCCTGCGTTCATTGAAAGCCTTTCCAATAATTCTGTAACTAACAAAGAAACCATTTCAAGCTCAGCAAGCAACATCAACATGATTGTGGACATACTGACTGTTGTTTCAGATAACAGTAAAAATGTGCAGCCAGAAACCATGGACGTAAGTAATAACATATTGACTAAATACCTACCAACGTGAAAATGAAAAATCAAGACATTTGAGGTCACACCCTTGACACCCACAAAGTAATACCAGGCTTCTTTAGAGGTTCGCACTCCTTTAATATGGACGTGCCAGTACAAAGAAGTAGGGTATAAATGCTACACCTTATAGTTTGGGGTTCAATACTAGCCCAAGGCAACCCTAGCCCTTTAACATTAATTTAGAGAACTCCACACTCTCTAATTTTCTGCTTCAATTTAAAATTCTGCTTAGTAAAGAGCAATAGTTTGGTATCAGAGCTTAGGCAGTTTGCCTTGCTCTGTTTGTGTTTGCATTTATTGAGAAGACCTCATCACCTGGACTTTAGTGGGATGTTTTAGTGCTTTTGAGTGGATTATAAACCAGTTAGTGTAGTGTGAGAGCTAACCAGTCAGTGCTAGCAAGTCACCTGGGTTTAAAGGAGTGGTTCAACTTTAAATTAGCTTTTACAATGTTATAGAATGGCTAATTCTAAGCAACTGTTTAATTGGCCTTTATTTTTTATTTTCTATTTGCCTTCTTCTTCTGACTTTTTCCAGCTTTCATATGGGGGTCACTGACCCCATCTAAAAAGCAAACGCTCTGTAAGGCTACGCATTTATTGTTATTGATAAATTTTATTAGTCATCTTTCTATTCAGTCTCTCTGTAAGAACCTACCCTGGTGGTCTAGTGGGCAGCGGGGCCCACGCCGTGTCCTTGGCGTGGACGCCCCCTGCGCCGCTCCTGTCCTCTCCTTGTCGGCGCCATTTTGGGTTTCCTAGGGTCTCTTAAAGGCGCAGGCGCGCTGGCGTGATTGCGCCAGTGCGCAATGGCGCAAATTTCTGCACGTTTTGGCGCGAATTGGGACCCTATTTAAGGCCCATTCAGATCTGTAGCCAGTGCCCGGTGTTATAGGATCATATCCTGTGGTTTCCTGAGCTTTGTGCTACCTGTTTCTGAATTGCTATCCTGATGGTTCTTTCCGTGTTTGACCCTGCCTGTTCCTGACTATTCTGACCTCTGTATCCTGATCCTGCCTGTTTATTGACTACCGAGCCTGCCTGATCCTGTTTGTCTGATTACCCGGTTTTGACCCTTTGTCTGCCTAACGACAACTCCTTCTGCCTGATCCAGTCTGTCTGATTACCTGGTTTTGACCCCTTGCCTGCCTGACGATTCTGTTATCTGCCTGTCCTGATCCGGTCTGTCCTGTTTCCATTTCTCCTGATGCCTTGTTCCTTGACCTTCTGCCCAAAGACTCTTGCTATCCGGTCGTGCCCCTTTGCCAGCCAGAACATCTCGCCATGTACCCCTCGTTAAGTCCAGGTGGCACCCAATTAAGCTGAGGGCTCCTCCCGAAGCCCAAAGGTGGTCCCACTACTGGTGAAGCCGAGCCAAGACCAGGGTACTTGGCACTTGTTCTGGTATTGGTGCCGGCCGTGACACTCTCGTTCAAATGAATGCATGGTTGCAGGGCCGGATTTACATAGCGAGCGCCCCTAGGCCCGCTGTCATTCATCGCCCCCTGTCCCCTCCCTTTTATACCCCCCAAATTTTCATCATTGAGACTGGAACAATGGGGATTGGCACATGGAAAATTTGAAAAACTATTGTATCTGCTGTGCATCCCCAGTGTTTCTGAACCAATGTGGGTGTGGTTTGGCAGCATGCCGCTCCCTAAAATCCTGACACCCTAGGCCCGGGCCTTGATGGCCTCTCCACAAATGCAGGCCTGCATGGTTGCTAGGATAATTTGGACCCTAGCAGCCAAATTCTTGAAATTGCAAACCAGAGCTACTAAATAACTGAAAACCCACAAATAATAAAAAATGAAAAAAGAATTGCAAATTGACTTCGAATATCGCTCTCTACATCATATTAAATATAATTTAAAGGTTAACAACTCCTTTAAAACCCACATGCAGTGTATAAAGACATATATACGTATATTGCTTATACTATAGGTCAGGGGTGCCCAAAAGGTAGATCGGGATGTACAGTAGACCTTTAGTTGGTGATCAGTAGATCTCAAGACACTGTCAACAAACAGCCGGTCTAAATTACCTTTCTGTTTTATTCTTTTCATTCACATATTTATTATGTTAAGCTTACATGAGAAATATATGTTTGTTAAATATAACAATAACCATTTTCTCATAAATCAATATTTAAGTAATACTTTCCATGGAGCAGAGGGCTAACAATGCTTTTATGTATGTAGATGATAATGGGACAACATCATTAAAAGTAGATCTCACATTAGTAAAGTATAGGCATTCCTGCTATAGGCGAACAACCCCATTAAGCCTAATATCTTCTTTGCCCACCATAAGCAGGCAGTATGTATTGGCTTCTCTAGCTCCTTTCATCCCCAGCTCTCCCCAACTTGCATATTCTGAATAAAAGACAATCAAGGGGTACTCCAAGTAACAGCCACGTGCTGACCACATCTCAACTCTTCTGTATACAGCACTACATTGAGAGAGGGTTTCAGCTCTATGTATTTTTATTCCCTTTTAAAAAGTGCTCTCATCTAACATGGAAAATAAAAAGCTGTTTCAACTATATTCATTGATCATGCTTGCATAATTTGTATTTTACACTTTTTCCTCCCAGAAATTTATCACTACAGTAAATACCATTGTGGACAATACACAAGCTTGGACAACTATAAAGAACAAGAGCTCAGAACTTCTCCAGTCGGTTGAAAATTTTGGAGCAAAACTTACAAATGTGACCAGTTTTACAAGCAACGAAGCAAACACTAACATTCAGTTGAGAGGGCAAACGTTAAATGCAAGTGAGAGCTACAATGAGACATTCCAGCTGTCCGGATTAAGTGGAGGAGTGTTGTTAGGAGAAGGTTTCCTGAGTGGGAACTCCTGCACTGTTGTCAGCGTCGCTTATTCTACTCTGAAAGATATTCTGCCTTCTGCCTTTAACAAGACAATCAATGGCCTCGTTATCTCAACGAAAGTGATTCCAGAAACCAAAAACTCTGATCGTTTTAATGTATCATTGACCTTTAGTAAGAGCAACACTTCCCTGGCTGACCCTGATTGTGTCTTCTGGGATTTCAGTATAAATAGTTGGAATAAGGAAAACTGCTCTGCGTCAGTCATTGGGAACACTACAGTCTGCAGCTGTAATCACCTGACTTCCTTCGCTGTGCTTATGGGTGCACATGATGCTACAAATCTAATGAAAAACACAACAGGTCCGATACAACCATCATCTAACACAACAGATCCAGTACAAGCAGTCTTAGATATGATTACTTACATTGGCTTGGGGACGTCTCTCGCCTGCCTGTTTATCACTCTGGTCATTGAAGCCATTGTCTGGAGGTCGGTGATTAAGAACAAGACCTCGTACCTCCGCCACGTGTGCCTGGTGAATATTGCCGGGTCACTACTGGTGGGTGACATCTTTTTTATCATTGGAGCATCTTTGGAGAAGACTCCAGACTCCCCGGCCTGTACTGCTGTTGCGTTCCTCAGCTTCTACTTCTACTTGGCGCTCTTCTTTTGGATGCTAACCACCGGGCTCATCCTCTTTTACCGTCTGGTTTACATTTTGCATGACATGAGTAGGAAGATTATGATGATCATAGCATTCTCTGTGGGATATGGATGCCCTGCTCTTATAGCCATTATCACAGTGGCTTCTACAGCACTGAAACAAGGATTTACCAGTGGAAAATATTGCTGGCTTGACTATGATACAACAAAGAGCTTTCTTGCTTTTGTCGTGCCTGTTCTCGCCATCATGTTTGTCAATTCCATCATTTTGTGTGTGGTTATATACAAGTTACTAAGACCTACCATTGGTGAAAGGCAAAGCAAAGATGAAAAGAAAACATTGATACAGATTAGTAAAAGTTTTGCTGTCCTTATTCCTCTTCTGGGCCTCACTTGGGTTTTTGGCCTGTTAGTTGTGACTGATCCTAAAAATAGGGCGTTCCAGGTGATATTTGCTATCTTCAACTCATTTCAGGTTTGTCTTATAAATCGTACACCGCAATTTATTCTCAATGTTATCAACTGCATTCAATTTAGACTTCATTATTGGACGGAGAACCTGATTTTTTAAAATACAAAGCTGCAGGTTGAGTTGAACGCACAATAATAGGGTTGGACATAATGACAAAAAATATATCACTGACAAATATAGGCACCATTACTGACAGTACTGTAACCCAAAGAGCAGGTCATTTTTACTGTTCTGGTAGACTTAGCAGAATGAAACCAAATGTCTAATTGGCTGTTGTCATCAGTGATCATGTGACCCAACCAGTATGTCACCAGCAAGTGGAGGATGTCATATCTGCTTCACATGCTGTTTTCCCAAAAAATTAACATTAGAGGGGTCAAAAACCTTGTCTGAACCTTTCTCAGTTGAACCAAAACTCTACAAAATAGGCACCCCCCCCAGCTACTGATGTATGAGCACTTTCTTCTAGTAATCACTACTAAAGCATTTACTAAAATACAAATTTCTATTTTATTCATGTATGGTAGTTTTTTTCTCTAGAAATTTTTTTTTTTATTTCTCTAAGGGCTCTTCCACACAAGCGGTTGAAGCTGCGCTCCCCTGCTTTCCGTTTTTCTGCATTCAGCCGCAGGGGAGCGCAGGAATAGACGCATTACATTTTTTCCAATGGGGCTGTACTCACACAGGCGCGTGTAGGCGCCGAACGCAGGAAAAATGCAGCATGTTGCGTCTCAACCTGCGTTTGGCGTCTACACGCGTCTGTGTGAGTACAGCCCCATTGGAAAAAATGTAATGCATCTATTCCTGCGCTCCCCTGCGGCTGAACGCAGAAAAACGGAACGCAGGGGAGCGCAGCTTCAACCGCTCGTGTGTAAGAGCCCTAAAACTAAAAGTTTGAGATTGATTTGGGGCAGATTTTTTAAGGTTCAATTGGTAAATTCGATTTTTTTTGGGGTGTCCAATTTAAAAGCACCAACTCGAATGTAAATTCGGATGTGAGATTTATCACACCTCGACCGTGGAAACAGTTCTAATTTGAATTTTTGCCACCTAAAACTTGCCAAATTCATTTACAAGTCAATGGCAGAGGTCCATTCCTGACATTCAAGTTTTTTTCAAGGAGAAACTTGAATCGAGTTTCATTTCATTTGTTCATAGACGTTCAAGTTTTTTCTTAAATAAGATCACATTCCAGTTTTGAGTACATTCGAATTTATTAGAGTGAAAATAAATTTTGAAAATCGACCTTTGATAAATATGCCCCTAAGTGTAAAAACCATAAAAAAAACCTCAAATACAAAACGTCTGCTGCGCTGATCCCGTTGAACCTTTTTTTTAGCCACTCGACTTTTAGAGGTTTTCAGGGTTTTTTTGCTGGAAATTGTCTGAAGAAATCAAATTTTGAGAGGCTTTAGAGATTTTCAAGTGGTTTTTTTTTCATTCCTACTTTTTATATTCGGATGTTTTAATAACTTTCATGGCATTTGTTTTTTTAAGAAAAAGAGTTTAATTGTGGTTTCAGAAAGTTCTAATACCACTAACATTCAAACTTTAATAAATGGGCCTCCCCATGTTGCTGTTATAAAATAAAGCAAGATTAATTGATGCTGTTACATAAAAAGGCAGCATTGGTCCTATCACTATATTTTTTACCATGATAACATAGTAAGTTAGGTTGAAAAAGATCCAGAGGAAGGCAAAAAAAAAACATTTGAAGCCTCTCCAATTTGCTCAGAGGAGGAAAAAATTCCTTCCTGACTCCAAAATGGCAATGGGACTAGTCCCTGGATCAACTTGTACTATGAGCTATCTCCCATATCCCTGTATTCCCTCACTTGCTAAACACCATCCAACCCCTTCTTATACCTATCTAATGTATCAGCCTGTACCACTGATTCAGGGAGACAATTCCACATCTTCACAGCTCTCACTGTAACAAACCCCTTCCCAATATTTAGCCGGAACCTCTTTTCTTCTAATCGGAATGGGTGACCTTGTGTCAGCTGGAAAGACCTACTGGTAAATAAATCATTAGAGAGATTATTATATGATCCCCTTATATATTTATACATAGTTATCATATCACCCCTTAAGCGCCTCTTCTCCAGCGTGAACATCCCCAATTTGGCCAGTCTTTCCTCATAGCTAAGATTTTCCCTTTACCAGCTTAGTTGCCCTTCTCTGTACCCTCTCTAATACAATAATGTCCTGTTTGAGTGATGGAGACCAAAACTGTACGACATATTCTAGATGGGGCCTTACAAGTGCTCTATACAGTGGAAGAATGATCTCTTATCATTATTTCTCTTTATCCATAAACCCCTTCTTGTCCTATTTTGTGTAGACTCTTTATATGATTTTATAAATGTTGATTATTCTTTGCACCTTATGTGCTTGGGCCCAGCCACAGTCGCAACCACTTCACCCCCCTGTAGTTACAGCCCTCAGGGAGACTTATCATTAGTGGACTTTATTCTGATATTACATAGGAGCCAAGAATATCTTGTAAATTATATCCTCATAAATGGTGCTTAGTGATGTCATCAGTTATAATTGGTGTTGTTGGTCTTAGTGATGTCACTGGTGTTGTGTGCTTGCATCACAGAGTGGATACTTTACACTCCCCTGGGGAGGGAACAGACGATTAGGGGATTTTAAAATTCTGTTAAACACTGTGGGATATGTTAGTACTATATAATGTATGTTTAGAGCTGTATAACGCACTTCTTTTATTCATAAGCAATGTCATTGTTTTTCACTCTCTAGGGATTATTCATTTTGATTTCTACTGTGCTGTTGGACCAAAAGGTAAGTAGGAATCTAGAAATCTCATATATTGTGCCTAATGTGTTCCACACACTACTGATACAGCATGCTGGGGCAGCACATTCCTGACACTCCTACAAGACTATTGTCAGGGTCGGACTGGGTCGGCAGGACAACAGAAAAAACCTGGTAGGCCCCGGCAACCCAGACCCGATCCTTGTCTGTCCTCCACTATCACCCACCACACAAAAGTAATTAGAAGGAGGGTAAGGGGCTGGCGGTGGTTGAGTGGCCAGATGATGGGGCTCCTGGGGCATCCGCTGAAAATTACCCAGGGAGGGGACATATTACACAAATAACAATATTTTGGTTTCCACACAAACCTAACAACAGCTTTTCTATAAATACAGCATATAAAGTAGTACGTGTTGCACATGTATAGCATTGCCATTCTATTAGTGACACAAACTCTTTGTTTGCCAGGACAGCACTTGGTATATTATATTTCTTAGAACAATTAATAGCCTGAGTTCTGTAGAATGTTATTCCCTCTATTGTCCTAATTAGAGCTGGATACAAACAGTGAAGCCTCCATTTTACTTACCCTCATTTCCATATGTTTTACCATTTTTTGTGGTCCAATCAATATAACATGCATAATACATTTCCCTGACTTTACACCATTTTTTCTAGTCCCTTAAAAAATGTAAAATGGGGGTTCTACTGTACATAAAGTAGAGTAACAACAGCAGGGTGAGGTTGTGCACAACAAAATGTCAGAAGTATACAATCTATGTTTAGACATTCATTCATTGTTTTAAACAATGAAGTGGCTACAGGAGCAGGAAAGATGGATGAGGTGCAAAAATATATTATAATATTATAGATATTTCTATTTATACAAATATAAAGAGTGAGGCAGAGAGTTATTAGAGACAGAGAGGTGAGTGTGGGGTAACTCAGCAGAATGAGAAAGTAAAGGGTAAGAGAAGACAGTGAATAGAATGAGGCCATGGATAAGTGGGGAATTCAATGGAGCGGCAGGACCAGGAATTGTAGGGGTTAATATGCTCTGTGGCAAATGCACTGAGAGAATGGTTGTAGGCAAAACCCACAGCCAACCTGTACCTATAAGATTCAATAATGAATGTAGTTACATTACACAGCTATACACAGGTTCATTTATAGTCTCTATAACTCACACACACATTCAGACCTTCGTACACACAGTTTCCCTTAGACACATTAATACTAACAGTTAATTTATACACAGACATAGATACAAAAGAAGGCACATATACACTGCCATTCACTCTCTAAGCTTAACATAGTAACAAAGTTAGGTTGAAAAAAAGACACACGTTCATCAAGTTCAACCTTTGAACTCTATTTTAATCTGCAAAACTGCCAGTTGATCCAGAGGAAGGCAAAAAAAAAACATTTGAAGCCTCTCCAATTTGCCTCAGAGGGAGAAAGAATTCCTTCCTGACTCCAAAATGGCAATGGGACCAGTCCCTGGATCAACTTGTACTATGAGCTATCTCCCATATCCCTGTATTCCCTCACTTGCTAAACACCATCCAACCCCTTCTTATACCTATCTAATGTATCAGCCTGTACCACTGATTCAGGGAGACAATTCCACATCTTCACAGCTCTCACTGTAACAAACCCCTTCCCAATATTTAGCTGGAACCTCTTTTCTTCTAATCCTAAGTCATTAATGAACAAGTTAAATAAAAGTGGACCCAATACAGAGCCCTGGGGGACCCCACTAAGAACCTTACTCCAAGTAGAGAATGTCCCATTAACAACCACCCTCTGTACCCGATCCTGTAGCCAGTTTCCTATCCATGTGCAAACGACTTCATTAAGCCCAACAGACCTTCGTTTAGAAAGCAGTCGTTTGTGGGCCACGTATTTGGCAAAATCCAAATAGATCACATCTACTGCCCCCCCCACTGTCCAGCATCTTACTTACCTCATCATAAAAAGCAATCAAATTAGTCTGACATGACCGATCTTTCATAAAGCCTTACTGATTGCTGCTCATAATGCCATTCACTAGGACAACATTTTGAATGTGATCCCTTAACAAGCCTTCAAATAATTTGCCCACCACAGATGTCAAATTTACTGGCCTATAATTGCCAGGCTGAGATCGTAATCCCTTTTACACAGATTGAAACACAAAGAAGCTGATTCATTAGGAGGAGATTCTCTACTTCTCTCATTTCTTGCTTGGACTTGCTTGGACTAAAGGTTTAAACTATTTAACCCATTTATTAAAAAACTAGGGAATCAGGCTGAAGGTTTCCCACCAGTTCAATCTCTTTTCCTAAAATCTTAGGGTGACAATCTTTCGTGCAAATTTGTGCCCCTTAGGACCCTTCCACTAGGCATTTGCACCCTTGGGCCTGCAACTCTGCAGCGAAAATTGGAGATCTGTAAAACAAGATGGCGGTCCTGAATCGGGTGATAGTTGATTGGTTGTAGAGCAGTGCAAGGCACTTACATTAAGGGGGTTTGGGATTAAAACTGTAGCAGTTCAAGTTGGGGGCAAATATAGAGGGATTTCTTCCTCACTGTAATCACCACAACACATTGGTTTTCTAAGGCAAAACAAATAATTCACCAAATGGCAAATGTAGTGGTGAAGTGTCTGATAAACTGCCCCTTTATCAATTATCTGCCCATGACAATTAATCTGTTCTTCTGTACTACTTCAGTGTAAATCCTCAGACACTGGTTTCCTCATAAACAATATATATATATATATATATCCTTTTTCTGTTTTTGTAACTTCTGACATACTTTATGCTTTTTGGTGCCCTGATTTTGTCAGTACCTTTTTCCATTCATTACTTGTGTTTTGCTTGTAATATTTACAATCAGTTTGACTTGTAAATTTGTTAATATCCTTTTGAGCTTAACTGCAATGAAAGCACTGAGATACATTTGCTTATATAATTATCATGGTGTGGGGCTGCACTGATGCTTCTCTCAGTCAGTATCCCTATGCCCAATTGATTTACTCTAGGCACCTTTTGGGGTTCCTCTAGGGTGGCTTTATTGTCCTGTGTCCAAGAATTAGGGCAAAGCCCTCCAGTGACAATACTGTCTACTCCTGGTGGAACTAGAAGTAAATTTTGAAATTGTTTCATATGGTTAGACATGACACTCAATCCTATATTGTCAGCTGAGAAAGTATCATTATATTCTATGTATTGAAAGACTTTTCCTTAGGATGTAAAAATGGATTTTTGGAAATGCAGTGTCTTTGTTGTGCTTCATTTGTAGGTAAGGCTCGCTATGAGAAACACATTATCCTGGACGACACAGAAGACAAAGGTGAGCACAGTGATGGCGCATTCAGGTGTTTTACATTCACATTTCACAGGTGTTTTGGCTCCATAATGAATAATTCAGGAGACGGGAGGTCCTAAACCGTTTTGTGGACCATAATCCTTATACATCCACCTCTATTTTGTTTAGACACCAGCTAGTGTCTCTGTTGCCCACACACAGTACTGAAGTTGCCTCATGGTGACAGTATTATTATCTTCCTAATTATCTTCTAGTGGAGCCTTATAGTCTACAAATTCCCATCAGCCCTTTGCTTTTTTTACCCTATTGCCCTAAATGATAGTATATCATACACAAGAGCCATGGATATGCTGTAAAATACTTCCTTATAATTGGTGCTTAGTGATGTCATTATTACTAAAATATGTGTATTATAAAAAATAATGTACCTCCTGTTGTAAAATATGAGGATATTAGACTCCTTGAAGTTCCATGACCATAAGGCCAATGGTAACTGATAATATCCTTATACATTTTGATTGGGGGTACATTATTCTCTATATAATTTAGCACTTAACCTAATGTTTTCGAGAGAAGGATCTTGATATCTGACACTGCCGCAGACCAACTTTTTCTACCACTGCATGTTAGTCATGTGAGAGTCAGAAAAAATGTAACACTAGACAACCAGCATCCACCCAAAACCAACTCCTTCCGTTCTATATATAACTAAAACTCGGCAGTGACATCACTGAGGGGGAGGAGCCATGGCACTGACATAACCAAGGTGGAGGGAGTTGCAGGAGAGAAAATGAGAGACCAGTGAAGGGTCTAAGGCGGAGGCTTAAGGCCAATGGCCCGTTATGATATTAGTCATCGATAAATCTCCTCTGTCATGGCCGACTAATCTCCTTTTCTATCATAAACAAAAAAAAACAATAGGCCCCATGTTTCAACAGTGGTCCAAAAGTTGCAAAAAAGTGAAAAAGAAGAAATGCATTTATTCTATAATACATTAAATTGGATACATTATATATTTGAAATTCTAGTTTGAACTAAGGTATCATTAAATAACTCACTAATAATTTTTCTCTAAATATTTATCATTTAATATGCATGGCATTATTATAATCCCAGAAAATACTCTTTGCTTAAATGAAAATGTCATTCTAAGCAACTAGCCAATATACCTTAATTAACGGCACTTCCTGACACTAACTGGAGCTTTCTACTCACCAACTTTTATTGCTTTGCCCCTTGATCTATAACAGTCGGTTTTGGTAAAACAAAATAATAAAATATGTTTTCATTTTCACAGTCGACATCGACTCTGACTTCCACTAGCCACTCACAGGATTCACATCTGAAATTCCCAAAGAGAAAGAGATTCAGAAGACATCTGTTTCCTGCCAAAGGTTAGAAAATTTAATTTTTTTAATTTAAATGTGTATATGAAAACAAAAGTGTCAGAAAACAAATACCGTATATACTCGAGTATAAGCCGAGTTTTTCAGCCCCCCAAAATATGCTGAAAAACGCTACCTCGGCTTATACTCGGGTCAAGCGCAAAAACGGTCGCCGGCGTCTAAGAATAGTCGCCGGCATCAAGATTAGTCGCCGGCATCCAAGAATAGTCGCCGGCGTCCAAGAATAGTCACCGGCGTCCAAGAATAGTCACCGGCGTCCAAGAATAGACACCGGCGTCCAAGAATAGTCCCCAAGAATATTCGCCGGCGTCCAAGAATGGTTGCCGGCATCCAAAAACGAGACGCCGGCACCTCCAATGGGAGCAGAAACCCTCAATTTTTTGATTGAAACTTAACAGAAGCTGCTGCATTTCTCACCCTCGGCTTATACTCGAGTCAATAAGCTTTCCCAGTTTAAAAATTAGGTACCTCGGCTTATACTCGGGACGGCTTATACTCGAGTATATACGGTACCAGAAACAGACACTTGGTCAGTCAAAAAGAGACTTATAGTTCAATCCAGAATTTAGCAGAGCTAGACCTACAGAAGCTGCATTCCTGGAAGTGTTTGATATAAAGTTTTGTGGCATATCTGGATGCATTGATGTCACAATACAACAGTGCAGGTGTGATGGTGTAAGCAATGGAACCACTGTCATGATGTCAATGGGTCTTGCCAATGAGTTCACCATGACCCCCTAGAACCCACTTTATCAGGAGGTCCACAGGACCCACTAGGACCGGTTCCTCAGGAAATCCTTACACTACATGAGAGTCATGAACACTAGTGTAATTAATTCTGGAGTTTTCTACAGGTTCAAACCCTTTCAATGGATGAGTTAATAAAGGGATCCACAGAAGAGTCTTGATTGAAGGCTATTTATCACTTCATATTCATGTTGGCCATCCTGGAAGACAGGAGAAGGTGGTTGGGAGTTGAAGTTATATGGAAGTAGAATTGATTATTTCAAAGACAGGGAAAGGGCTGTAAAACTTGCAGTGAATTTTCAGAGCTAGACCCACAGAAATGGCGTCCCTGGCAGTGTTTTACTTTACATTTTGTGCCATGTCTCACACTGATGCCACAACTTGGTGTGGGAGTGGAAAATGGAATTCAAATGAGACCCTCTGTCAGATGCAAATTTTAAAGACAAGCCGTGGATTAAAAAATGTAATAAAAAGTTGGAATAGTTCAACAGGTGACAGTTTTGCATAATCACCACATATATTTCTATATTCCCCTAAGAAGGTGGAAGACTGACAATAAAGTCCATGGCTAGGTGGGCCCAAGGAATAGAGAAGATTGGCATTGACTGTATGTGTAGACAAATAGTCTAGTTTGGGAGTTTTACTTTGAAAGCAGCAAGTAAGTTGCAGGTAAAACTTCTTCCCTGTGTAAAATGTATAATTAATCAATTGAATTCTTAATGAATCAGATGAAAATTGAGCGTAGGACTGGCCAGATATGGGATGACTTTGACGTAGTTGTCCAGCTTAAATATATTGCAATATATGGACAAACAATCCCTGTTTTTCAGTAGCAGTATGCACAGAATGTCTCTGTCTTAAATATATTGATAATGGGTTGAGTGCAGAGGACTCTTGTATTTGACTATATGTATTTTGTAGTCACAGCCTCATTGCACCCCCGCCTAATGGTTTTGGTGTGGGGGTGAGCACAACTTTCCCTTCATTGACTGTATGTGACCACATTGAATCGACTGAGTGTCTTTGGATTAAGCAGAGACTCTCTCAGGAGGCAAGAAGGGCAACATTCTTCTGCATTGAAGGCCACCATACAGAACAATGATCTTATAATTGTTCCCCATTGATGTGAACGGCAATAACCTAGAATGGGTGGTGCAGTTGCATGTCAGGTGATCATGCCCATGATGCCAGTTACTTTCCAGTAGATGAGGGGACTGTGAATGGTGCCAGGCCAAAAAGTTCCACTTGTCCCTGCTACTGCTCACAACCTGTAGACCTGTTTTGGTTTTTTTTTTGATGTGGCAACCCCCCTACACAACTAGTCCCTCTGACTGCTTCTAGTCGTCCTTTCCAGGACTAATAGGGTGGGTAAGGAAACAGAAAAGAGGTCATGATGCAGAATGCTCTATTTACCTTAACTTGATAATAGTTCTGGTACAGAAGCCTAAATCATAAGGTGTTACATTGTAATGCCCATTCTTTTGCTCCTTATTTGCACTTTGTTTTAAATACTAATATTTTTATCTCTTGTGTTTCTAGGTTTCTTCGACCTTCACAAATCACAGGTTTCCTCCCATGACTTATCAACGGGATCCTATAATGTGCTCACCTGAGATGGAAGCCATCTTGTGCATTGCTTTATGTTTTTTTGGGGGGTTAATAAACCCAGATTCTGCTATAGACCTTTGAGGGGCCAAATGTATTGCCCCCTTCTGGGATTTGGCTGAATCCTAAAATAGTGAATTTGGTTGTACAGGTGTAGGATCGCTTATCCGGAAACCCGATATCCAGAAAGCTCCGAATTAAGGAATGGCTGTCTCCCATAGACTCGATGTTATCCAAATAATCCAAATTTTTAAAAACTATTTCCTTTTTCTCTGTAATAATAAAACAGTAGCTTGTACTTGAACCCAACTAAGATATAATTAATCCTTATTGGAAGCAAAACCAGCCTATTGGGTTTATTTAATGTTTAAATCAATTTCTAGTAGACTTAAAGCATGAAGACCCAAATTATGGAAAGATCCGTTATCCGGAAAACCCCAGGTCCCAAGCGTTCTGAATAACAGGTCCCATACCCGTATTAAGGATTAATTATATCTTAGGCATCAAGTGCAAAGTATAAGAAAGTGCTTGTTTAAGAAACCATTGAAGCCCCTCTTAAAGGCATCTGCCCTCACAACATCATCTGGAAGGGTATTCCCCAACCTCACTGTCCTCAGTTTCGCGTCTCTCTACTCTCTCCATCTCAAGAGTGCACTGCATACTCAAGGTGAGGCCTTACCAGGGACCTATAAAGAGGTGAATTTATGTTTTCTTTGCCCATTTGCTGCCCATTTTTTGAATTTAGTCGAATCCCCCTGCAAAGTGTCAGCATGGAACTGTACAACTGTGTGTGTGACTTCATTGGCATCTGATGAAATAAAGAGGTTCAGAGCTATAGTAATTAACCTTTTGATTGATTTGGGGTGGGAATTTTGCTTGTATTGTACTTAACGAGGCCAGAAATGCACCTTTGTGTTTGGCATTATGGCTGGACTGGATGGTGGTGACTACAGTGGAGCAGTCATATCTCCATCAATATTCCTAGAGCAGATACAGCCTTGTGGAAGCAAAGTGATTATAGCTTTTTCTGCAGCAAATCTCTCTATGTCTCATTAGCAGAGCTTTCATATGATTTCAACAAGCAAAGACGTCTGTAAGTCTGACTCCCTGTTCATCATTCCCTCGGGGAATACCTTTGGAAAATTCTACCATTTAGATACCTTTGCGGCATCTTACACCCGCTTTGGCAGTAAAGTACTCCAGTGGCTAGTTCCACATAGGCCTCTACTTCCCGCCCCTATTTAATGGGACTGCTGTAGTATGTCCCCATTGTTCCTGTGTCCCCCAAGCAGACTAAGGAGAAAAGGAGATTTTGTGGACTCACCGTTAAATCTCTTTCTCTCCAGTCGCTTGGGGACACAGGACTTCCCTCCCTGGTTGAGGCCTTCACTTGTGTTTTTCAGACATGGTTGCTAATACAACCAACCTTTTCTTGTACATAGTTACATAAGGCTTCATGTTTTATTGTTAACCTCCTGTTCCATGCTTTGTTACAAACTGGGCTGGTTCTGACTGCGAGCTGGGGTATAGCAGGAGGAGGAGGGGCTAGTTTGTTTTGTATTTTATTGTGTCCTGCCTCCTGGTGGTGCAAGCTATACCCCATTGTTCCTGTGTCCCCCAAGCGACTGGAGAGAAAGAGATTTAATGGTGAGTCCACAAAATCTTATTTTCCCAAATGGAAGAGCTTTGTCTATAGCAAGAGGAATAAACAGATTATTATATAAACCTGTGAGTGACAGCTTGTCCCTATGAGTTAACCCATTAGTATAAACTCTGTAGTAGAATTCTAGGCCAACAACAGGTGAGAATTAGTGATATGCAGGTCCAGATTTTTTGGACATATACCCAACCCTAACCCGCCCTCACCCAACCTGGCTTGGCACCCGCCCGCAGTGTTGTCACTAAAGGGGCAGAGCCGGCAGAAATCTATAAATGGAGGAGCCGGAATTGTTAGGTCGACCCAAAGATTTGATGCAGCACCCTGCCTGAACCCTGCCTGAACCCTGCCCGAACCCTGCCGGACCCGCGGGTATACCCTCACAGTAAATGCCACTTTTTATACTTTATACCAGAGACAACTCCCAGGCTCAATTTTTGCATTTTAGAAATGTCATTGCCCTTTCTCAAAACTACTAAATGACCTATTGCACACTTCTAGTGCCTGGGTATATTAAAAGAAAAACACTGACATGATACAGTTACATATAATGTACTTTTATTAAAACATTTTGTAATAATAATAATAATAATAAAACAATATCATATTCTGGGGGGGAGGGGGAATTCCTTCCTGACTCCAAATTGGCAATCGCACCAGTCCCTGGTCAACTTGTATTATAAGTTATCTTCCATAACCCTATATTCCCTCATTTGGGGGTTTGGCAAAAGCAGCATTTTTCTCTATGTCTTCTGTGGCCTCACCCATTGGGAATGAGAAGCCATCTCCTAAGCTGTTGAAGATTGGGAGGAACCAGTATTTCTTTTCATTGCCAAACACTTCTCTCAGATTCTTGCTGAAGCCCAAGTTATAGGGATTAAACTCCTCTGTGTTATCACTGTCCTCCCGATCAGTTATATTCCTTAGAGCCAGTTTGAAATGATAAAGGAAAAGTTGGAATAGCATTATAGCGAAGATTGTGGTCAGGCAGAACAGCACAATGATGGGGACTTTGGATGAGCTGTTGGGCAGCTGATCAGTCCAGAATAGTATGGAGCAATAAAGCGACACTGCACTAGTGAATATGCACAATAGCACTCCATACATCACAGCGAGGAGGAAGAACTTGTAGTTGGAGAATCCCACACAGTTGTTTAGAAATAGGCAGTGATGATCCAGTTTCAGTATACAGATGTTACACACTGGGCAATGGTGGCACCTGTCTGGCTTTAACATTTGGCATGTGGTACAGTACCGAACATCTCCTTTTGGATCCTTAGTATAAATAGGCAAGTCTTTAGCCGCATGAATGAGGATCTCCTGCAGCACTTGTGGCCTCTCATCACTCAGGTACAGCTGCTTGTCAGACTCCGATGGGCGGAATTTTTCAGGAGGGACATCGGGAGGCGTCATAACAGTCCGGAGATAACACCACACGCACAGGAGGAACAAAAGGTGGAAAATCACCAGGAAAGTCACCTTTGCCTCTAATAACTGTACAGTGAATATGCACAGCTCCACCACAAATATATAATAGCAGGTAGCAAGGAGTCCAATCAAAAGTAGAACCACGATCCGGGAGATCTTCCTCATGCAGGAACGCTGATATTCCTCTTCTTCTTTTTCATTAATTGTTATCTTAGTATCTTTCTCTTCTTTTGACATAATTATAGTTTTGAAATAACGATAAAAAATAAGAAAATATATAAAAAGCGAAATAACGATGATAAAAAATAAGAAAAAATACAAAAAGCAAAATAACAATAAGAAAAAATACAAAAAGTGATAAGATTGAGTCTCTGATGTGTCACCACCAGCGCTCGTAGGTCTTATGACAAAGTGAGTGAGTAACATCAGTAAACAACTCTCCTCTTTATGACCTCACAATGCTCTCTTTATTCTCCTCTCTATGACATAACAATGCTCTCTGTATGACATCACAATGCTCTCTGTATTATCAGCCAATAGGAAGCCAGATGAAAATGATCTGCAGATCAACAACTTTTCATGTAACTTAGGGTAAACAATGTAACCATAGAAACCAACTGACATGCCACTCCCACCATTCCTGCAGTGCAACTCACCTTTCCATACATTTAACCTGCCAACGGTGTTACAGATTTAATGATCATTACTAATTATTTTAAGAGAATAACAGTGAGTACATTTAAGGAAAGTTCAAAGAATTTTCCCCAAAAAAGAGATCATTGGGTGCTATTTACTGAATTAATATTTTGCACAACTTATACCCACAGGCACTTTCTCCCCCATTTGCCTCTCATTTCTTCCTTATTTCCTACTGAATGTCCCTTAGTAACAGGCTGGGGATACAGGCACAGGGAATCTATGAACTGCTGATGTACCACAGAGCTTACAGTTATGGCAGCCCAAATCCATAGGCAGGTGACATTATAATGAGTGGACAGAATTATGATAAACATTTTGCCTTGTCATTCACTCATTACCCAGCCACACCAGTGCCCCCCACACTGACCAGTACCCCAAAATCCCACTAGGGACCTGGTTTTAGAATCGGGGGAGTGAGATTGGAATTCAATGTGGCCAGGGGTGGCAGAATTCTGACATGGGGCATGTTTAGTAAAATGTGGAATTCCTCTTTATATCAGAAAGGTTTTTCTGCTGACAAAACATATTTAGTAAATATCGTAACTACCCCTTTCCCAAATAACGTGCTGAAACATCTTCATGAAAATACATTACACCAGCCTATTGTTTAAATGGTTACAAAGAGGCAAACACTCCTGTATCAGCCAGAGGGCAATATAATTATATAGTTAGGGCAACATATAAGTGATGATGCACAGTGTTACCATACAGTTGTAATGGGAAATAAAGTTGGGATTAAGGCAACGATGTATGTGGGATATTAGCTTGGAGCTTGTGATTGATACATATGTGTCACAATGGCTGATAACTTATTGCATATTCATTCTGCTGATACTATTGCTAGAAAGGCTGTGAGACCCTGTATGTATGTTTGTGTGCTAGTGTAGGAGATTGATAAATAGCTTCCCCTTTTTCATTGTACAATCCCATAAAGTTTGGCCATTAAAGGACCCCTTTGGGCTTATGGCGGGTTTGTACTTTGGAAACTAGCCAACGTTTTTTCTTGCACTAATGTGCCAAGCCTACATCTCCCAGTGCATGTTGGGTAATGTAGTTTTTGTTTAACAATTTCCTGGTTACTGCCAAGGTTAATGTAAGACTACAATACCCAGCAGGCAATGGGATTGACTTGTGTAGAAATTGGGAGAGACCAGATTTTGGGCTCTGTACCCCAGTCTCCCATCAGTCTTAAGCATTCTCACATTTTCCAGTGACTTTCCTCGATTTAAGACAATTTTGTAGCAAAAATCTGCTGGCCACCAAAATATCTACAGATTGACCTGTTTCACCAATATTTATTGAAATTGTGTATGTATTAGGGCCTTATATTACCTCCTGGGCCCCCCTCTGTAGTTACGCCCCTGGCGACCCTAGAACCTGTCCCATTTTGCTTCATGGAAACATTTGCAAATTTTCAAATATTTTCTTTTCCTTTTTTAGATTTTTTTCACTGCACATATTGTGCTATTTTTGGGCTACATTTGAAGTGCCTCTTGGCTAGTTTTGGGCTGGTTTTCTAATTGACTTTGGCTGGTTTTGGAAATTAGACCTGGTAACCCTGTTCTAAGGGCTTTCACCTGGGTTCCACTCAGAGAGGAAAGAGAACTCCGGGTGGACTGGATGATATTCCTCTTTACATTTGCTATAGAAGGGGACACTCTGCTCACGATGCTTTTTGACTCACAAACCTATTGGGAATATATAGTGATTGTTCAGTGATTGCAATCTATGTTCTCTCAGTCATCTCCAGACTCAGAATTCAGAACCTGAGCACTGCAAGTAATTGAGCAACCATTCTGCCCATACTAATTTTATTGATTTATGTTTAGTAATTGTTTGGAGCGCCCACACTTTTGACATCCAAAAGTTGGAGGTGCTCTATCAATCGGTGAATCATATAGGAATAAGGGATCAGCACTCTCCTTTTTTCAATAGTGAATGAATGCTTTTATTTTTGCATTTTATCTGACATTATATATATATATACAGTATATACCATGCACCAATAAATGACTTTTTGGATATACCATGCACCAATAAATTACTTTTTGATACACGCTTGATGGCGACTGCTGTGAGTACTTTCGTGGACTGCTGCAATTACTTTTGGTTAGCACCCAGCAAGTGATCATGTGAATGGTGAGTGCCGATAATCTCTTCATATATATATATATGCACATATGTAGGGAATTAGTGCCCTGTAGGGGCTCAGGCATTAGACCCTGTGATTGTGTGCTGTAAGCTGTTACCTAGCAACCAGCTGTTCAGTGATCTCAGTCCAGCAGGAAGTGACACAGCAGCTAGTGAGTGGCTGGCAGGAAGAGGAAGTCAAAGATACTGGCAGAAGGGAAAAGCCTGGCAGAGACAACTGCACATTGAACAGAGAAAGAGAGCTGAGAGCTGAGAGGCTCCACCAAAAGCAAAAAAAATTCAGGAAATTTCAGCTGGAGCACTGGGCCAATAAATTGATTTCTAAATTTGGCATTACACCTAGCTATTGTATACAGACTTAGGAGGTTATTGTCACGGCCGGCACCCGATACCAGAACAAATGCCAAGCACCCTGGTCTCGGCTCGGCTTCACTTGTAGTGTGACCACCGTTGGGCTTCGGGTGGAGCCCTCAGCTTACTTGGGTGCCACCTGGACTTAACGAGGGGTGCAAGGCGAGCTGGATGTTCTAGCTGGCGAAGGGACACGGCTATTAGAAAAGTCTTTTTGGGCCAAAGGTCACGGTACAAAAGGATTAGGCAGAAGGATGGTCAAACAGGCAGGGTCGAGGCAGGCGGATATCAGAATCGTCAGGCAGGCAAGGGTCAAACCGGGTTGTCAATCAAGGGGTTAAGCAGGAAGAGTTGTCGTAGGCAGGCAAGGGTCAGGATACAGAATTCAGAGTAGTCAGGATACAGCCAGGGTCAAACACGGATAATCAAGATACAGAATAAGAGGAACAGATGCACTAGGCTCAGAAACCACTTAGAAACAAAGTTCTATCACGGGCAAGGGGCTGAACACAGAATGGCCCTTAAATAGATTCAAATTTCGCGCCAAACATGCGCCAAAAACGTGCTGGCGCAAATGCCGCGCGTGCCCTAGAATCCAAGATGGTGCCGGCGCCAGCGCCGGCTCACGGACCATGCGGCGGGCGACCCCGCCTCACAGGTAACCCCATACCCCTCACAGTTATTTACTAAACTCTGTATGCAAAAATCACGAAAAATTTGTGATTTTTTTTCATATACAAAATCTGACTTTTTAAAAATTCATGAATTTTTCTGAATTTATGAAACCCCGAGAATGGAAAAGTCAGTAAAAACGGTACCTCAGGCCTGTCGAGGTTGCATATAAGTCAATGGGAGAAGTTCCATAGATTTTATTGATGTGTGCTGGGTCTCGGGACAAATCCTGACGTTTTCGGAGGTTTATCGCAAAAATCAGAGGTTTTGGATGAAAACTCTAAAAAAAACATGAAAATCGGGTGAAACCTCTGTAAAAATCGTGAAAATCTGAGTTTTTACCGCAAAGCACAATATCGGGAAAATGTAATAATAAATAAACGTTAAAAACTTGAGCGGCTTAGATCGGAGTTTGTAGCAGCCAATATTGAGATAAGTTCGGACCTTGATAAATAACCCCCCTAGTGTAGAAAATAGATTGTTTCTGATTCATGACTATACCCACCCTGGAAAATGTGGACACCCATGACTTATAGTTCTGTGCAATTTAGTATCATCAGCAAAAATAGAAACAGTACTTTCAATGGCCACCTCCAGGTCATTAATAAACAAGTTGAAAAGCAAGGGACCTAGTACAGAGCCCTGCGGTACTCCACTAACAACACTGGTCCAATTAGAGAATGTTCCATTTACCAACACTCTTTGTAGTCTATCTTTTAGCCAGTTCTCTATCCAGGTACAAATACAGGCCAATATTGAGGTAGATGATTCATTATCCAGAAACCCGTTATCCAGAAAGATCCAAACTACAGGATGCCCATCTCCCTTTTAAAAAAATAATTCACGGAAGGTAGACACGTAGTGTCTAGTGGTAGTTGATCCTTGGGGAGGGGCAAGAGGACACTTTGCGTCTGGGGTGGAGACCACAGTCCGACGCTGTTCAAGATCCAAAAGAGAATCATTCCTAGTAGGTTATTCAAAGAGCTTGAAGTTGTCATTCAACATATTTACAAACCCGCTAGCTTTTTCCGACTTGGCAACCCCATTACCCCAGTCTATGTCTGGATAATTGAAGTCACCCATAGTAATAACTTGACGTAGTTGTGAAGCAGCCTCCAATTGTAATAGTAGTTGGGCCTCACTGTGTGGCTTATAGCATGCAACACCTTTTGCTCTAAACTGGCTTCCCCATAATATTCTAACTTACCCTTCCCTCTCACCTAGTTTAAAACTACAAGGCTACTACTGTATTAATCAGAGCTGATGTATATGATCTGTAAAATGGATATATATATATAGACTATATATGCAATGCTCGAGGGCCTCGTCTATATGAATTTAACTGAAAAGATATGGATAAGTATTTATACAGATTTGCACTGAAAGTCCAGGAATTTTCAAGGGCAGATGTTCACTGTGAGTAACCAGAGCTCTGTCCATAGAATAAAGTTAATATTTTCTCATGTAAATTAGGTTCTTCTTCGTGTTAATGAGTTTACATAGCAGGTGAGCGAGTAGCCTGTGTATTTGCATAATGCTCTGTGCTGGGAAATAATAAATATGGCGACTTATCCAAATATTGCTTTTTATCCTTTTAAGGGGTTGTTGACTTTTAGAATGACAATTTGCAATTTGTTTTATATAATTTGTTGTTTTTGAATCAAAAAGCAAATTAACTACAGGTATGGGACCCGTTATTCAAAATGCTCTGGTCCTGGGGTTTTCTGGATTAAGGATCTTTCTGTGGTTTGGATCTTTATACCTTAAGTCTACTAGAAAATAATATAAACATTAAATAAACCCAATAGGCTGGTTTTGCTTCCAATAAGGATTAATTATATCTTAGTTGGGATCAAGTACAGGTATGGGAGCTGTTAGCCAAAATGCTCGAGACCTGGGGTTTTCCGGATAATGGATCATTCCGTAATTTGGATCTTTATACCTTAAGTCTACTAGAAAATCACATAACCATTAAATAAACAAGATAGGCTGGTGTTGCTTCCAATGAGGATTAATTATATCTTAGTTGGGATCAAGTACAAGTTACTGTTTTATTATTACAGAGAAAAAGCAAATCGCTTTTAAAATTTTGGATAAAATGGAGTCAATGGAAGATGGCCTTTCCATAATTTGGAGCTTTCTGGATGACGGGTTTCTGGATAACTGATCCCATACCTGTACTAGTATATTACAGGCAGGGATGTTTTCTGTGTTTTTTCAAGTATTTAGCTTTTTGTTCAGCAGCTCTCCAGTTTGGAATTTCAGTAGAGATCTGGTTGCTATGGTCAAAATTACCCTAGCAACCAGACCGCGGTTTGAATGAGAAACAGGAAGAAGAATTGGATAGGGACTGAATTTGAAAGCTGGAAAGGGTCAAAATAGGAAAACAAATCATTCAGACACTATAAAAAAAATGTAAATGAAGACCAACTAAAAAATTGTCCATTCTTTGACATACTTAAAGGGGAACTCCGGTTTACAAACCAAAATTTGATAAAGAGGCCCACCAATGCAGTAACCCCCCAGAACCAAATCACCCTTTAGTTTTGATCATTCTATTCTACATTAAATAATAAAAGCAGCATGCTGATTGGATGCTCAGCAGTAGAGGGGTTTTCATTGGCTTTGGCGCTGCTACATTTGTCCTGCATCTAAATGATACAATTCTATTTCTCTTTAGGTTTATTTATCAGCATCTGAATTTGTGTCATTTTAGAGTTTTGTTTTCTACTTTTAATAAACTCACATTTAAAAAAAAAAATGATTAATTTTTGCTGATTTATTAAAAAATCTAAAACTCAAAAATACAAATGTCCCACCGTTTTGTATAGTAAAAACTGCTGTTTATTATTCCATTAAAAACAGGTGGCTAGAGTGTAATGGACGCCTAACGCATTTCGGGTCCACCCCTGAATCATAGGCTGTGAGCAGGAGCTTAAGGGGTGTTTCATAAACAACAGTTTTTACTTTATGAGGCTGAGCGCCATTTCAGTTTTTTAGTTCTGGGCTTCTGCAGTTGAGGAGCCCTTAAAAAATCCAAACACAAAAAAAACTCAATTTAATAAAATCATTGGGGGAAAAAACTTGAACACTTTACAAGCATAAAAAAAACCATTAGAAAGACCCGAAAAAACTCAAATTGAAAAAACTTCTTAGAGCAACTGCCATTGACTTCTGCATGAACTCGACAACTTTTAGATGTCGAATTTTGAATTTTTAGCTTTTTTTATGCTTAATAAATCTCTAAAATAAAACTAAAAAAGTTTTTGAAACTCCAATTGAAGTCAAATTTGTTCACAGCAAAAAGTTGAATTGGAGCACTGTTAAACAACCCCCCCCCCCAAGCCTTTCACAAGTAAATGTGTGGCACACCAGCAATGTGAATGAGACGAAAACGTAATGGACTGAGAACTACGTTTACATATTTTACATTATCCTCCTGCCATTCTGCTGAACTGAAACTCCCAGAATCACATTGAAGACGGTATTTAAAGGAGAACTAAACCCTAAAATGAATAGGGCTAGAAAAGCCATATTTTCAGGGTCGGATTTGGCTGGCAGGACACGGGAAAAAACCCGATGGGCCCCCGAACTCTCGTGGGCCCCGCTGGCCTAGTTCTGCTATTGGCGCTGCTGACCTCCCTCCGAGTGGAGGTTGCAGCTGCAGAGGGGGAAAGGGCTTGGCCAACGCGTCTTCAACCCAGGGCCCGGGGGTGTTGTGGGGGCCCTGAAGCAGCAGCCCTGAGGGAGCCTAGGCCCCACAGTCAGACCCTGCACATTTTTTATATTGAACTTATTGAACCAGCTTAAAGGTTCAGGATATGGTTTAGGCCTTTAAATTGTCACAGGAGTTTTCCATCTTGAATTTTATAGTGTCTGTGACACTCACATGCTCAGTGGGCTCTGATTGGCTGTTGAGAAGCTAAGCTTAGGGCTCGTCACTAATTATCCAGCAGAAAATGAGCTTCCCTGGCTGTAATATAAGCTGATGCTACAGGTTTGCTGATTATTAAATTCTGATGCTAATTGCACTGGTTTCTGTGCTGCCATGTAGTAATTATCTGTATTAATTACTAATCAGCCTTATATTGTGACATTTCTATTCTATGTGTACTGTATATTGTGAGTGGCTCCCTAAGCTCAGTAAGTGACAGCAGCACAGAGCATGTGCAGTGAATTAGCAGAAAAGAAGATGGGGAGCTACTGGGGCATCTTTGGAGACACAGATCTTTACTGCTAAAGGGCTGTGGTTGCCTTGGGCTGGTACAGAAGCACAAAATATAATGTACAACATTTCTAACTTCTTCTTTAGTTAGGCTTTAGTTCTCCTTTAAAATCTAATTGCTGCTGTGTGGATTAAAGGAGTGAATGGGGCCCTCCATACAACATATTTCCTAAGCAGAAACCTTATGTATTTGATCTCATGGACCCAGAAAAGGCCACAACCCCTGCAGTAACGCCCCTGATACACATGTAGGGCAGAGTACGGGCCAACAAGGTGGACGCAACAGAAGTGAATCATTCATTGGCCGCCCAAGTTTCCATTGAGTTGTGTTTGAAGAGACTTTGCATGGAGCGAGAGGGAAGCAGGTGCAGGAGAGGAGTCGGTGGTGCATGTCCCCTGCTTGTTTATTAAATCATTAGGATTCATTTGCATCTGTAATTACTGCCATTAGTTCAGGGCCAGGATATGCTTTTCCCCTGTATTGCCTCCCCGGGGGTGAATTGTAGAGGATCTCATTCTAACAAACTGTGCTGATGCACCTGGACCAGCGACCAGGAGTCTGTGTATTGGACAAGGTGGGTGCCTGCCCTTTCCTCTCTCTCTCTTTTACTTCCATGTACAGAAATGGGGTTCCCTTGGGAACCATTCTTATACATTATGTATCGCTATTTCACTATTCCTGCCAGCCAACGACAGGGGCTGCTGAAAGTTGTACTTTAGCCCCCCAGCAAGGGAATCGTTGAATTAATGTTGCAAAGAATTTCTCCAAATATTGTCACATAGGTGAATATATTCGGTCCTTTTGGATGTTTAAGGGGTGCTGGGAGATGTAGTCCCACAACAGTAGGTTGTCAATAGGCTGACCATGAGTTTGGGACCTATTATCCAGAATGCTCAGGACCTGGGGTTTTCTTAATAACTGGTGCTTCTGTAATTTGGGTCTTCATACCGTAAGTCTACTAGAAAATCATGTAAACATTAAATAAACCCAATAGGCTGGTTTTGCCTCCAATAAGGATTAATTATATCTTAGTTGGGATCAAGTACAAGCTACTGTTTTATTATTACAGAGAAAAAGGAAATTATTTTTTTTTTTAAAAAAAAAACTCAATTGTCTGATATCAACGGAGTCTATGGAAGACAGCCTTCCTATAATTCAGAGCTTTCTGGATAATGGGTTTCCAGATCACATATCCTATACCTGTTGTTTAAAGAGAATCAAACGAATGTCACTGTTTTGGAGCATTTCCCCAAATTTGAGCACATAGTGAACATGTTAGGCTTTGTTTAAGCTACAGGTATGGGACCTGTTATCCAGAATGCTCGGGACCTGGGGTTTTCCGGATAACAGATGTTTCTGTAATTTGGATCTTCATACCTTAAGTCTACTAGAAAATTATATAAACATTAAATAAACCCAATAGGCTGGGAGACGGCCAACCTGTAATTCGGAGCTTTCTGGATAATGGGTTTCCAGATAACACTACACATCCCTGTATAACAGTACATTGTTAGTAGACTGACCGTGAGTATTTGTAAATAAAAAGGTGTGCTATAGGGACTATCTTATAGTACAGGTATAGGATCTGTTATCCAAAACCTGTTATCCAGAAAGCTCCAAATTAAGCAAAGGCCTTCTCTCATAGACCCAAATAATATTCCTTTTTTTTTAAAAAAATGATTTCCTTTTTCTGTGTAATAATAAAACAGTCATTTGTACTTGATCCCAACTAAGATATCCTTATTGGAAGCAGAACCAGCCTATTGGGTTTATTTAACAATTAAATGATTTTTAGCAGCCATGATCCAAATTACAGAAAGATCCCATATGCAAAAAAACACAGATCCCAAGCATTCTGGATAACAGGTCCCGTACCTGTATATAAGTACATAAGACTACATAACTCTACATACTAGAATGGTTGAGGGGTGCTAGAAATTGTAGCTCAACAATGGCTGGAGGAGGATTGCCGTTAGAGTTTTTTCCCCGTACAGGTATGGGACCTGTTATCCAGATTGCTCGGGACCTGGGGTTTTCTGGATAACGGGTCTTTCTGTAATTTGGATCTTCATACCTTAAGTCTACTATAAAATCATGTAAACATTAAATTAACCGAATAGACTGGTTTTGCCTCCAATAAGGATTAATTATATCTCAGTTGGGATCAAGTACAGGTATGGGATCTGTTATCCAGAATGGTTTCTGGATAATGGGTCTTTCTGTAACTTGGATCTTCATACCTTAAGTCTACTAGAAAATCATGTAAACATTAAATAATCCCAATAGGCTGATTTTGCCTCCACTAAGGATTAATTATATCTTAGTTGGGATCAAGTACCAGGTACGGTTTTATTATTACAGAGAAAAAGGCAATCATTTTTAAAAATTTAGATTATTTGATTATAACGAAGTCTATGGGAGACGGCCTTTCCTTAATTCGGAACTTTCTGGATAACAGGTTTCCTGATAACGGATCCCAACCTGTATAAACATGTATAAGGAGCAGATTAATGAAGTTAAAAAACATAAACGCATACGAAATCTGGCAAATTTTCGGGTAAATGTAATAATAAATAAGTGTAAAAAACCTGAGCGGATTTTGCGGCAGAAAATGTTGAGATAAAATCAGACTTTAATAAATAACCCCCTACCTGTCTTGGTTGAAGAGGAGGAACAATGGTCCGGGGCTGTTTTCCATTCAATTGAAAGCAATCCTGAAAGACACATCCTACAATGACAGTTTTGGGAAGGCTCTTCCCTGTCTCCGAATGATAATCCCCCCCATGCACAAAGGTAGAACACGTTTGCTGAGATGAGAGCAAGAAAGTCCTGACCCTCAACCCTCAACTGAAACCCTGTTGGATAAACTGAAAGACCAACTGTGAGCGAGGCCTGATCTCCCGCATCAGCGTCCAACCTCCCTAATGGTCTTGTAGCTGAATGGAACCACCAACTATGTCTCTGCATCTAGTGGGGAGCTCCATAGAAGAGATGGGACTGTTACAGCAGAATTATGACAATAAATCTCACATTTGTTGCTATGGGTTAAGGCAGATTTGATAAATGTAGCCTCAGCCTATCTGCTGACTTGGGAATTACCAAGAAATAATTATTTAAGTGCCAGTAATGCAGGACCTACACAATGCTATTATTAAATAACCATTTATTCCCTGTTTGCTATAACTGCAGTAAAGCACTGCGTATCTTGACAGCGCTATATAAATAAATGATGATGATGATGATGATGATGCTAGTGGGCTCTAGGGCTGCCATTTAAAGCTTAAAATCTATGCCACCATAACACCCACATACTTAATATTTATTATGCGGAAAACTGGGTCTGAATAAATGTTGGACTCTAAAGGGGAAGCTTAAAGGGGTTTGTTCACTTTTGAATTAACATTCAGGGGCAGATTTATCAAAGGTCAAGGTTAATTTTCGAATGAAAAAAAATTCGAATTTCAAGCTATTTTTGTGTACTTCGACTAGGGAATAGTCCAAATTCGAAAATCGAAATTTATCATGTACTGTCTCTTTAAAAATTCAACTTCAACCATTCGCCATCTAAAACCTGTTGAATTGCTGTTTTAGCCTATGGGGGACCTCCTAAAACCCATTTGGTGGACTTTGAAAAATCAAAGTTTTTTTGGGAAAAACTTTGAATCGAATTTGATCGAATGCGCTATTTCTTCGATTCGTACGATTCAAATTTGGCCGAATACAGACCTATTCAATCAGAAACAGATCTATTTGACCAAAAAAAAAAACTTCAACTTAATTTCGGTTGGTCTTTTTGAATTCGAATTTTGACGTTTTTTCATTTCGAAATGCGACCCTTGATAAATATGCCCCTTATTTGTGTTTTTTGAGTTATTTAGCCTTTTCTCAGCAGCTCTCCAGTTTGCAATTTCAGCAATATGGTTGCTAGGGTCCACGTTACCCTAGCAACCATGCATTGATTTGAATAAGAGACTGGAATATGAACAGGAGAGGCCTGAACAGAAAGACGAGTAATAAAAAGTAATAATACATGTTTAGCCTTGCAGAGTATTTGTTTTTTTAGATGGGGTCAGTGACTCCCATTTGAAAGCTGGAAAGAGTCAGAAGAAGAAGGCAAATAATTCAAAAACTCTAGAAAATAAATAACGAAGACCAATGGAAAAGTTAAAGTCAACTTAAAGGGGAGCCACCCCTTTCAAGGAATGCTGTCATGATTTTCCTGGTTTACTTTTTATTTCATTGCAAATAATTCCCTCTACCATTTCAAATTGTATTCTTGAACCAACAAGTGTATTTTTTTAGCTGTAATATTGGTGTTCCTGAGCTTTGAGAAGGAGCCAGCACTTCAGGATGAAACTGCTTTGTGACAGCTATTGTTTCTCTCCTTCTCATTCAATGTGACCCAAGTCGTACTCCCTAGCACCTAGGGGCATATTTATCAAGGATCGAATTTCAAATTGAAAAAACTTTGAAATTCGAATTCAAAAAGACCAACCCAAATGAAGTCAGTTTTTTTTTTTGGTCGAATAGGTCTATTTTCAATTGAATAAGTCCTTATCCTGCCGAATTCGAATCGTACGAATTGAAGTAATAGCGCATTCGGTCGAATTTGATTTGAAGTTTTTCCCAAAAAAAACGTTTTTCAAAGTCCACCAATTGACTCCAAATAGGTTCTAGGAGGTCCCCCATAGGCTAAAACAGCAATTCAGCAGGTTTTAGATGCTGAATGGTCGAAGTCTAATTTTTAAACAGACAGTACATGATATTTCGATATTCAAATTTTTACTTTTTTTTCAAATTCAAATCGAATTTGGACTATTCCCTAGTCGAAGTACACAAAAAATAGCTCGAAATTTGAATTTTTTCTTTCGAAAATTTACCTCGACCTTTCATAAATCTGCCCCCTAGTGTTAGACATAAGAATAGCAAACAAGCAGGAAAAAGCAGGGTTTTGCCTTCTTGGGTGTTATTCTCATGTCTAACACTAGAGAGCATTTTTTGCAATGCAGCAATGGTGTCAGGTAGCTGCTACCTGGTTGGCTGCCCATTGTTCTGTTGATGGGCTGCTGGGGGGAGGGGGTTGACATCACTCCAACTTGCAGTGTAGCAGGAAAGAGTGACTGATTTTTATCAGAGCACGAGTCACATGGTTGCGGACACCTGGGAAACTTACAAAATATCTATCCCCATGCCAAATTTCAAAATTCAATATAAAACAAAATCAGTTTGCTCTTTTAAACAATGGATTTCAGTGCAGAATTCTGATGGAGCAGCACTAACTGATGTGTTTTGGGAAATAAACATGTTTTTCAACAACTGTATCGCTTTAAATCCCAAAAACACTAACAACTGTAAACAGCATAGAGTCTCTGCCACTACTGAAGCAAAGTACCTACTTCAAGAACCAACGGTCTATAGTGGGGCTCACGCAGCAGTTTCTGTAAGTGGGAAGCTCCCGTTCCTGTAGGCATCTTGGGGATGATATAATGGATTGTTATCACTCTCTGAAATATAAGATTATGTGTAGAAAGGAATATATAATATATACAAAGTGCAGTACACACAGTGCCACCCAACTATACATTGCTTTGTACACAGTGTCCTTGAATGTGAAAGCCACACCATGCGCTGACCACAGTGCCACCCAAAAATACGCTCTATATCACATTCCGTTTCCAAAATATGCATTGTATAAACTACATTGTCTTCATCTGTTTTCCTTGTCCCCAGTGAGCTTCTCAGTATTATCCTAACTCCCAAGTTTTATTCCTTCACTGCCTCTGGTCCTCCTTGTCTATTAAATTCTGTTATAAGACCAATACCACCTCCCTCACCCTTATCTTACGAAACCTTCCCTCTACCCTAAGAGTTGGCCATATGGAATAATCATTTATATTTTGAATTTTTTGAAGACAATATATTTTATACTTTAGCATGAAGGTCTCGTTTGTGGGCATAATCTTCTGCCTGGGGATACTCAGATCAAGTTTCTGCTCCTGGAGCTATAACCACTGGAAGGCCAAGAGCAGCCATGAAGAGGAGGTAAGTACTTTTAATGAGAATTTAAAAAAAATGATAGATTAGGATCTCACTCCCAATCCCAGCATTTTTTGCAGCATTCAGAATCCGCACTCTTTAAGTCATGTGACTCAGGACAACGGAATGCAACCATTTTTTTGTTCACAATTTCCACCATTTTTTTTTTTTAATTTTGAAATTTGAATATGCAAATTAAATTATTCTCTTAGATATTTTATGAGTGATTTGTGCAAACTAGAGCAACAGACGTGACCAAGGGCAGCACAAAATTGTAGACCCAGACTTCAACTTGTTTCTGGTTTTCTTTTTTAAGGAGAACGATTTTGAAGATAAAAGAGTCAGACGACAGGCATGTAAGTAAATATCAGCCCCCCTTCCCTTGTCAGTCTCCTTCTTATGGTACATGGACCTGATCACCCCCCCCCCCAAAAAAAAAGATGCTTCTGTCTTTATGGGGAAACCAGTAACCAACCAGAAGTTTATTCTCTTACTCATATGAATCCTATTGATTGATTTTGAATAATCTGGCATTTCACAATGGGATCCTTCCCTGATGAATGTGCTGCTCAACTGAAAAATTAGATGAATAACCCTTTTTTTTTGTATTCTTATAAACCGATCACAGCCTTTTACCCAGTTGGTGAATAGGTTTGCTGCCTAAAACTCACCCGTTAGTAGGGGGCGGTCTGTGATGTAAGAGGGATGGGGCAATGATGCAAGGAGGCGGGGTGATGATGAAAGGAGCAGAGCTGTGATGTCACATGCAGCTCCAGGAAATATTATGGACAGATTGGGTAAGAGAAAAGGTAATTTTGGGGTGTAATGGTCCAGGGGCTTAATTTAGGAGTATTACAAATTGACATCACTAATACCTACACTCCAAGGTCTTTGCCAGTAACGTAACGTGCCAGGCCTGGGTGCAAGCTGTGCAGCCGGGCCCCCTCCAAAAGCAATTTTCGCAGCGGGTTCGCTCGGGTGCCGAGAGGGCATGGGCTCTGGTGCAGTCACACACCCCCAGTAGTTCTGCCAATGGTCTTTGCAGTCACTTTGCCACTATATTGAGAGAAAGATAATGAGACATATACATAAGGGGTCATTAACACCCTCAAGTGCCACGTGCAAAGTGTATGTTCGGGTACATGTCTCCAGCATAATTTGGGGAATGAGGGGCAGTTGCACTCGCAATCAACATTGGGATTGTACTATTGCTGTCTCTCTGCGTCAAAATGATGTCAGCGCCTGATTCTTTAGGTGCAAATCCTGGAAATACTGCTGCTTTGGAGGTGGTAGTAACTCCAGGGTTCCCCTGCGTTGACAGGTGCATTTTCCGCTGGAATAGATGCAATGGTGCCAAGTGCAAGTATGAAATGAAGTGATGGAGCAGTTTGAATGGCATCGATCTGAGCAAAGACTGCCTCCATTGTAGCACAACTGCCTTAATGAATTTCTGCTAATATTATCAGACCAATAGCATCTATAATATCCTGTTCAACTATTCAAAAAAAATGTTTGGGTGAGTGAGCATGTGACGGGGGCAAACCTGAGTGATATAGATTGCTAATAATGTTAAATGAGCCACTAATAAAGCATATAGTATCTGGAAAACAAACAAGAAGAAAACATAATAAAACCTAATTAAAAAATGTTTATTAAATCTAGTATAGGTAGGGGGTTCATATTTGCATACTGTATGGAACATGAATCTTGATGGTCAAAAACTAAAACAGGAGGAGACTGTTGAAAGAGTTTACAGAGATTCTGGTAGCGAGAGGCTTTTGGGGTAGTTGTAAATGGGTCACAGATTTGGGGGAGTTGTAAATGGGTCACAGATTTGGGGGAGTTGTAAATGGGTCACAGGTTGGACAGTAGAACTGTCCAGAGGCAGTTACTGTTTTTGGCCTTATACTCTTCTAGAGCTCCAATTGTATTTCAGCTACCTGAGACATATGGTAAGTATGGGACACCTGCCTGTTTCAGGGATTGGCATTAGGCGTAACCACAAGTCTCTGGACACGAGGAATGATATCAAATCTCTGGTGTGTTTGCAGCCAGCCAGCCCATGTACGAGTATGTACTGTACACGCATCTCCTTATTCAGGGATTCTCCATTGCCGAAGCAGAAAGCCATTTGTTGAACTCAACGATGATGCCCTATAAAATATCCCTCAATGATACCAAGTCTGTGAACATTGAGAACCTACAGATCACTACAGGTAAGGATCATTACTGGCCAGAGAGAGGCTACAGTGCTCCCTTTCTTTTTTGCCAATAGGATTGTTTGCACTGTGTGTTATAGCTGATGTTTCTCCATTCAGAAGCCTTCTTGCATCTCAGCTGTAGGGTAGGATCCCACAGCCCAGCACAGCTCTTACATAAAATTCATTTATCTGACCACCTGAATCAGGTCGTGATGACAGTCCAGTGCCAACCCAACCTTCTCACTAGCACAAATCCTGAAGAGCGCTGGTTTAAAGGTGCTGCTTTCCCTTGTCCAACATGAGTGCAATGTATAAGTAATGCAATAGGGCTTGTGTGGAACATAAGTTTCTCCTATTGGTTTAATTACAAAAAAAAAGTCTATGGCAAGGAAAATTGAAGCTACTCCATGTTTGGTCCTTGCAAGGAAGGTAGACGATACCATTTTAGGGGGCTTCGTTCTTCAGCACAAACCATCTTAAATTTAAAGCATGGAGAAATATAAGGCTTACTAAAACATTGATGTTTTTTTTAAATGTTGTGCAATTTGGTCTCCTAAAATGAATGGTATTATAATATTATACTAATAATTGTTTTCGCTGTGAGCTATATCAGTAATGAACGATGTGCCCGACTGTCTGTTCTAGAGTGCAACATTACAAATATCGGAAGGTCCTGTGTGTGCAAAGCTGGATTCCAATGGAACATTACAACCTGTTACATGTATCCAACATGTGCCGGTTATCCTTTCTGTTCCTGCCTAATAGTGGCAAATCGCAGTGTTCCATTTTGTGAGTTGCCATGTGAACCTCGTAACTCTACAGGTAACCAGTATACTTATTTCTAAAATGGACCGGGCAAAAGGCAGTTCTTGGGAAGGGTGGCGTTTGGGTTTTTTGTGCTTTTTTCAGGTTGTCATTGGTCTCTATAATCATGTTCCCGACAGGCAGGAACTCGAAAACTGATCTGCCTACCCAGCATGAGACTAGGAGGACAGAAGGGTGACTGTCATGCTAATTGAGAGTATTACTTGGGCCTTAAAGCCATACATGGTCAGATGACCAATAAGGCAACTGCTAATGATTTGCTATGGGTTACTAGACCTGGTGGAAACTCTTTAATTGTACATCCACATACTGTAAATGTGCTACTTTCCTCCTATAACTGTTTCATCAGACCAAATCAACAGAGGTGCAGATATACTAGTACATATGCTACTTTGCACCAGTTACCCATAGTAATCAATTCTTGCTTTATTTGCAACGTGTAGAAGGCTGATTCGTTGCTATGAATAAATAATATCAGCCCAGTGTCTTTACTTTTTACCTGTGTCTGAATTGAGCAAATAAAGTTGGTGGTAGTGAGGGGTGTCTCTAATTACCGTAGAGCAGGGGTCCCCAACCTTTTTTACCCATGAGCCATATTCAAATGTAAAAAGAGTTGAGGAGCCGCACAATCATCAAATAAGTGCCTGGGGTGCTGTGATTGGCTATTATGTACCCCCTATGTGGACTGGAAGACTACAGGAGACTCTGTTTGGCAGTACACCTGGTTTTTTATGCAACCAAAACTTGCCTCCAAGCCTAGAATTCAAAAATAAGCACCGGCCTTGATGCCACTGGTAGAAACATCCAAGTGGTTGGTGAGTAACATGTTGCTTATGAGCCACTGGTTTGGAATCACTGCCCTAAAGTATAGGTTTAGAGTGAAGATCCTTAAAAATGTAAACATGAATGCAGTCCTACCTAAACAATGTGACTTTTAAGATTCTCATTTCTTAACAGACAGGCAGGATCTTTTTCATAATGCACAATTTCTGAAAGGCATGTGACATAAGTGACATCACCAGCATCTTGACTGATCACTTAACACTTTATATAGTGAATAACATACCCCTTTTTTTAAAATATAAGCTCATTATACTGTAAGTCACAGAGGAGTTCCATGATCATATAAAGTATGAGGCTGATGCATGGAAATGTCTAAGCACTGTTAAGCACATCAATAAGCACAGTTTATCTAGTGAATAAAGTACCCCTCTTGTAAAATATTAGGATATTATAAGTTATCGAAGAGTTCCTTGACCATAGAGGGAAATTACAAAGTGACTTCTAATATCCTCATATTTTGCAACAGGGGGTACTTTATTATAATACACAAGTTTCAGTGTATCATGTGACAGAGATGACATCACTAAGCGCTGATTATAACCGATGACATCACTAAGCTCTGATTATAACCGATGACATCACTAAGCTCCAATTATAACCAATGACATCACTAAGCACCGTTTATATGGATATAATTTACAGAATATTCGAGGCTCTTGTGTATGATAAAGATAAATATTACAAGTTATTGATAGGTCTTGTGTATGTATTTTCTTTCTGCAGTTGCTCTTTATGGAATATTTACACTTAATCAAAAATATACAAGTTACCTGCAAGACTCCAGCACCTCAGCATATCAGACACTAGAAAATAATATTACTACAGCTGTAAGTAGCGGCATGCATTCTGGAAACACTCGATCATGACTGATTGGCAAAGTATTTGATGTATAACCTTAGAGAATAATAGAAATGCTGCACGATTATAGTGCCAACTGGGCCTAGTTGTAGTACTGGGTATCTACAACTGAGAGAGCATGGAAATATGAGCTTGAAAGAGAGAGAATGGACTTTGGGAAGGAGAGAATTTTGTGGAGGTGGCCATTTTTGGCAATCGTATTGGATGTACTCACCCAACTTATTTAGAAACCCATTACCTTGTGAATAATTCCCTTTTTAACTGGGATGTCGCTTCTTCTCTTCTTTCAGCTCGTATTTGCCTATTCAGGAATATGTTCCCCTTTGAACGTGTCTATATCTGGATTCAGGTAACAAAAATGCTTCCCTTAATAATCAGACTGACACTTGTAAGACTGTTTTTTAAAAAAACTGCTTTTCATATATTTTCTGCGTTTAAACTACCAGCAATGCAGGCGGCATAACTGCATATTACCAGATGTTGTTGGGAGGTCCAGTAACCACAAGCAACCTCACGGCAAGTGGCACGACGGCAGTTCAGCTTCTTCAAAATGCGATTAATTCCACCGTTACTGTAGCAGGTATTTTGGTCTGTGCCCATAAGCCTTTTATTTACTACTAACGACTGTTTTATTTACTACTAAGGTCTATTCCTGGCCAAGAGACCTGGGGACCTCTTTAGAATTATTATCTTGTCCATTCTCCTGTTTTCAGTAGACTTCTCACACCAGCTTGTTCATAAAGAATTTGTTATATTCCTATAGTCCTACTGGAACGACCCACAACTTTCCTCAAACCTTCCTTTCCCAAAGAACAAATAGTATCTCAGATGGTACAAACTTTACTGAGACATCTAAGAGTAAGAAGTGGGGCTGTAGCCTACTGGAGAGAAGCTCCATGGAAATAAGTGGTGATTGGCTTCTAAACTGCCTGCACCACTTCATGGGTATAGAAGTTGTGACTGGTAGGTTGCAGGGGTGGAGTCAATTTGTGCTGGCCATAACAAGAGATGCCGGAGGAGAATTATTAAAACTTCAGTGGTTTGTGTAACTTTGCATCTACTTCGAATTCCTGAATGAACCTTCAAGAAAGCCCAAAACGGAGTCTATTTTTGAAAGTCTTAAAAGGGTAATGTCTTACATTTTTGCACTCCAAAAACATCTGCTTTTCTACATTATTTAGGAGTGTCTTCCATTGAACCCCAGCAACTCAGAGTGAACGTGTGGAGTCCAATTTTGCTGACATGTACAATAAATGAAACAATGGATGCAGTGAATTGGACTTTGATAACAAATAGCAGCAGGGATATGATTTTCAGTGCTGGAGGAAATGTACTTATCTCAACATCGTATTCTCCAGGCATGACTACCTCAACTCTCTCAATCGCCAGAGCAGATCAGTGGTCGATCGGTAAGTAACACTTTGCTCCTGTTTAAAAGCGAACATCTATTTGATTGCTATGAGTTATTCCAAATGGGCAAACGTTGGGTGAACCAGTGATATGTATCAGGTGCAATTTACTTACTAGCCAGATTATGTGTGTTGGCTGCCACATCCTTGTTGCCCTCAAACATCCAGACATCTAACCAACTTCAATTTGTGTCATCCTTCTTAGAATGAGTTCCAGTCACCTAAGGGCTCATATACTAAGGCCAAACTAAATCCAGTTTATTTCTTTCTTTCTTTTTAGGAACATATCTCTGCCAGTTTTCCCGGGAAGGTCTACTTTATAATGCTACTGCCCAAGTTAATGTTTCCTTGCTCCCATCTGAGATCATCCTCAACCCAGTCCAATTAAGTTTCCGTTCCTCTGCTGGAAATAGTGTACAACTGCAATGCTGTGCTAAAATTGATGGGGAAGTCTACGGAGTAACATGGACATACAATGGAACAACAGTAAATGCATCTCCTGGTCAGTATACTCGGGAATAACAGAGGTTTAGAGCAACCAAAGGACATTGCTCTTCAAAAGCCAATGTTCTCCGTTTTGTAGGCTGCAACTGAGACCCTAATTTATTAAATAATCCATAATGCAAAATGGGTGCAAATTTGCATCCATAAGAACACCGTAGAGAAAGTATTTGCAACATGCCACTGTAGCAGTTGGCATCAATATTTTAGCACCAGAGTTGCTCGTTCATAGTAAATAAGGCCTTGAATTCTTGGCAAATTTGTGGAGTTGTTGTTGTGTATACAATGAAAAGCTGTGAAGAAATAGTAATACTTTGTGTGTGACGTAAAATTTGTTGAGACAGTCAAATGTTCTACTTTACATGTAGACTCAGTTCATATTAAGATATGCAAATAAGCCAGGAACAGAATTCATTTGAAAACATAACAAAAAAAAGCCTATTATCACCAATGCATTCTGGCACAAGAAAAAACACCCATTAACTCCAATGCATTTTGCACAAAAAAAAGCCTATTGACTTCCATGCATTTTGTAAATTTTTGCTGGGACAGAATCACTCATCACTAACTAGTTTCTAAGCAAACCATGGTCTTCAACAAAAGGGTTTTCAATACACCAAAAATGGTGTTTAATTTAAATCAAGGTAGTATGACCATAGAATGCTCTACCTCATGATGCTGGAGTGCAGTGCTGTCCAACTTCTGTGGTACCGAGGGCCAAAATTTTACTGACCTATGTGGTGGAGGGCCGATAATGGAAGTCAGTGTTGGCCACTCCCCCTTTTAAACCACACCCACTGTAAACCACACCCATGTTACCACAAGAACTTTTAAGATCATATCCACATAAACAAAAAAACAAATGGTTGGTGCTCACTGCAGGGAAATCTCTCATCACTCATATGTGAAAAATTAAAGTGATGTTAAAACATACCCTTAAATCCATATGCCTCGTCCTCCCCTGTGGCTAATACAACAACCCCCCAACACATGATTAAACACCTTAGGGGCCCCTAACAACAATTTCCAAATGCTAACAAACCCCAAGAACAAACCCCTAATAGGCTTACATTCCATAGGTAGCGTAGGGCAAGCAGAGAATGGCACACACAAGCAGCACTGGGCAAACAGATAATGGCACACAAAAGCAGCACTGGGCAAGCAGAGAATGGCACACACACAAGCAGCACTGGGCAAGCAGAGAATGGCACACACAAGCAGCACTGGGCAAGCAGAGAATGGCACACACAAGCAGCACTGGGCAAGCAGAGAATGGCACACACAAGCAGCACTGGGCAAGCAGAGAATGGCACACACAAGCAGCACTGGGCAAGCAGAGAATGGCACACACAAGCAGCACTGGCAAGCAGAGAATGGCACACACAAGCAGCACTGGGCAAGCAGAGAATGGCACACACAAGCAGCACTGGGCAAGCAGAGAATGGCACACACAAGCAGCACTGGGCAAGCAGAGAATGGCACACACAAGCAGCACTGGGCAAGCAGAGAATGGCACACACAAGCAGCACTGGCAAGCAGAGAATGGCACACACAAGCAGCACTGGGCAAGCAGAGAATGGCACACACAAGCAGCACTGGCAAGCAGAGAATGTCACACACAAGCAGCACTGGGCAAGCAGAGAATGGCACACAAAAGCAGCACTGGGCAAGCAGAGAATGGCACACACAAGTAGCACTGGGCAAGCAGAGAATGGCACACACAAGCAGCACTGGGCAAGCAGAGAATGGCACACACAAGCAGCACTGGGCAAGCAGAGAATGGCACACCCAAGCAGCACTGGGCAAGCAGAGAATGGCACACACAAGCAGCACTGGCAAGCAGAGAATGGCACACACAAGCAGCACTGGGCAAGCAGAGAATGGCACACACAGGGAGGGAAGGCAGAACAGAGCAGGAGACAAGGAAAGCTCTCAGTCTAATATGTACTACATACAGTGACACAGTGCTGGTGCCCCATTATCATTTTGTATTAAGTGTGAACAGGTGAACAATGTGAGCAGTTTCAGTCTGGGTCTCAGGTAGAACAGTACAGGCTTTAGTATATAAACAGTAGAGGTGTCACAAGTGTGAACAATACAGGGGATCACAGTCTGAATTTGAGGTTTAAACAATGCAGGGGCCAGTTAATCTCTGTAGTGGTACCATTTACATATGGTAAACAGACACAGCATGAGGGGGGCCACAGAAGGGGGGGGTCACAGGCCGCCAGTTGGACAGCCCTGCTGTAGTGGAAGATTCTTTTGAGGATAATAAAAAATTTTACATTAAAGGGATACTGTCATGGGAAAACTTGTTTTTTTCAAAACACATCAGTTAATAGTGCTGCTCCAGCAGAATTCTGCACTGAAATCCGTTTTTCAAAAGAGCAAACAGATTTTTTTATATTTAATTTTGAAATCTGACATGGGGCTAGACATATCGTCAGTTTCCGAGCTGCCCCCAGTCACAGGAGTTGTGCTCTGATAAACTTCAGTCACTCTGCAAGTTGGAGTGAAATCACCCCCTCCCTCCACCCCCACCCCAGCAGCCTAACAAGCAGCTCCCTAACACAAGATAACAGCTGCCTGGTAGATCTAAGAACAACACTCAATAGTAAAATCCGACAGCCTGCCAGAAAGCAGTTCCATCCTAAAGTGCTGGCTCTTTCTGAAAGCACATGACCAGGCAAAATGACCTGAATTACTTGTTGGTCCAGGAATGAAATGTTATATTGTAGAGTAAATTATTTGCAGTGAAAACAGTGTAATTTAGGAATAAAAACGACACCATAAAAATC
The DNA here is from genome assembly GCF_017654675.1 of Xenopus laevis. NCBI lineage: Eukaryota > Metazoa > Chordata > Amphibia > Anura > Pipidae > Xenopus > Xenopus laevis. The sequence continues at coordinate 158,603,735 of NC_054379.1, forward strand.
ATGACAGAATCCCTTTAAGCAGAACAGGGTGCCCAAGCTCAATTCAAGAGAGGCCTAATGGACAATGTATAAAGGTACCAACATTAGTCTGCAGTAATGGTTCCCAAACTCAAAAACTGGATTGGGTGGGCCCAGAATGGCTATTTATTTTCCTATGTACTCATGGGGACCCTTTTAAAAGTAAATCAATGCTTTCATGAATTTGTGACACTATTGTGAACTTCAAGAGCTGGGCCTCCTTTGTTGGGCCTCAAAGGGAGACTTCAAACAAATTAGTCTGAAAACCACTACAAAATGACTAATAGTAATGTTAATATCCCAGACCAAGGACCCCACAGTCTAGATACTTATATAAAGAGGTGCCAATGAGAAGTATGTCCTAGAATATGTTCATTGAGTGTCTTGTTTCCACCTTAGCAGGTACACAGACCGATTTACAGTGTTACACGTTGAATGCAGGCGTTCCCTCTACAGACACCAATTACAACTGCACATTTAGCAACAGCGACGGACAAACAAAATCGGCCATTATTCCCGTCACCATAATAAAAGGTATGTGATTACAGATATTTAAGTGGAAGATAGATTTGCATGAGTTTAATTATATTTATCCACAATCATAAAGTGAAAGGCAGCTCCATTAATATTTAATGTAGAACTGTAGATCATGTACATAATGATGGATGATATCCTCGCAAGCCACTGGATTGGGAACAATGAGGAAATTCAGTTGGTGCATTGGAACTATATATCTAATCCACCAATAGCTTGGGAAACTTAATCAAGCAACAAAGTTGGAGGCCTCTGGAGGGACCTACAGGTCATTAGGCATCAATCAATTGATTGCAATGCTCCAAGTTGAGCTTCAATCCAATCCACTGTGTCTTGGGAAATGTTACATAAGTTCACATGACATACATCGCTTTTTCCAATAGACGCAGAACAATTTTGCCCGCAAACGAACACAAGCGATGGCATTATTTGGGGTATAACAAGAGCTGGGTTACAGGCCACTGTCTACTGTGCCCCTGGAAAATCAGGAACGCAGACAAGAAACTGTTCTGCTAATGGAGAGTGGATGGAGGTGCAAGATAACTGCATTAGTCTGATTCTCTGGGAAGCACTGAATGATGCCCAGGTAAAGGTCTTTGAATCATGCACACATACAATTGTGTTTTTATCTGTTGTCACTGGTGTTGGTTTCTTGGGTTTTTTGTAATGTAATGCTTTTCTACTTAAAGGAGTCATATAGGATAAAGGAAACCCCCTAGTTTTGTAGGCAATAAAGTATACTGTATGGTGCTGGTTTTAGTTTTGACTGTAAATTAATATTGTCTTCGGAAATTAGCCCCTTTATTTAAGCTCCCCATAGATGTTCTCTGGTCCCTGTCCCTATTTCAAATGAGGGGTGGGGTGTCCTAATGGCCCCTGCCAGAAGCGCAGTAGGAGGGGAACAGCCAATCACAGCTCTGCAGACACAAGCTGAGACAGGCTTCAGTTTCCTATCAGGTCAGCCTAGCTGTTGATTGGTTCCTGTCCTACACTGCAGTGTTCTGAGTGCCGCTGGCTGCCCTGCACAGCCTGGGAAAGGAGGCAGCAGCAAGTGAAATAGATGGGCAGGAATAGTAGGGTTTTAGCAGAAATGTTCAATACAATAACCAGAAAAACTACTTTTCAAATCTCATTCTGTCACGGTCGGCACCCAACACCATAACAAAACACCAGGCACCCTGGTCTCGGCTCGTGCTTCACCAGTAGTGTGGCCGCCTTTGGGCCTCGGGAGGAGCCCTCGGCTTACTTGGATGCCACCTGGACTTAAACGAGAGGTGCAAGATGAGAGTTCTGGATAGGCAGAGGGGCACGACTGTAAAGCAAAGTCTGGACAGAAGATCGTAGTACAAGGCGTTTAGGCAAAAGAGTAGTCAGATCAGGCCGGGTCGAGGCAGGCAGAGAATAAACGTTATCAGGCAGGCAAGGGTCAAACCAGGAAGTCAATCAGAGGGTTAATCAGAGGAGGTAGTCGGTAATCAGGCAAGGGTCAGAATCCAGAAGTCAGAATAGTCAAATAGCCAGGCAGGGGTCAAAAACAGGAATCAAACAAGTTCAGGATACAAAATAGCAAAAGCTCGAAAGCACCAGGTATAAACCTATCACGGGCAAACTCCCACAGCCCTAATGGGCTTTAAATAGCATTTTGAATTACGCGCCATTGTGCGCTGACGTCACTACGTCAGCGCGCCTGCGCCTTTAAATTACACAGGAGCGGGCTGCGCGCGCCTTAAGACGCCGGCGCCTGCGGCCTAAAAGAAGCTCCTCGTTGCGACGGGCGTCCCGGCCGAGGGGGCGGCAGGCGTCCCTGCCGTCCCCCCACTAGACCACCAGGTACGTTCCTTACACATTCCTTCTATATCTAAAAAAGTTTAATGCACCAGTACATTCTTGTTTTTTACATAATATGTCTCCTTTAATACCATTAGCCCCGCAGCATGGGTCTTCCCTATTGTGCTTAGGTGGGAAACCTAATCTTGACTTTGGTTGCTATTCAACCATACAACATGGGTTCCTTTAAAAACTAAGCTCCCATGAAATCCCCATTCAGCAGGACTAGTTCATATGTGAACTTTCTGGTTGCCAACAACCCTAACCTGTTGATTTAGATCTGAACACCTCCCTTTTACATTTTACTAGGCATTAGAAAATGGCCTTGGAAACCTGCAAGAAAAGGTACCGGCAATACTGACTACCATATCTGACCCTTCAGCAGTATCAGTTAACAATCCTGCGGGAGTGACCGGCCTGGTGTCCATACTGGGAATCATCTCAAATGTTTCTGCAAACATGGACATGGCGTTTGGTGCCAGTGTTGTAACTGTAAGTACACAGGGTTTTGTTCGGATAATATTGGGTTGCATTATACATACCCCCATAATATTCACCATTACAAGAAACTGCATGTTGGCCTAATGTGGCCACAATAAAATCTCACTGGAGAAATAACCAGTCAGAATTGGTTAATATTAGCTTTCCATTGTCATAGCAGTAGCAATTACTTTAGTCAAATATATCAGCTATAAGCTTAAAGCTAGAGATGTGTATGCAAGAAAGGTTGGTCTAATGCGGGGGCACAACAGTCTAACGACTGAGATCAGCAAAGAACTCAGTTGACTCAAGGGCAGGAGTCATGTTTGGAAATTCCTGAAGTGAAGGCTAATATTTGGTCTGACCTGTGATATGGTGAAATTTAATCTCAGATAACCTTAGGTGGTAACGGTGGAGCTGGAACTGAATGAGTTTATGACTTTAGATGAGAAGAAGGCTCTCTCCATCTGAGCCATAGGCAGAAGTTAGAGGAGAGCACAAAACAGCACTAAAGCGTGAGCCCTGCAGTATTTTGATAACCCCCCAGCTAGTAACACCAACATTACCACAACCCCATTTAACTGGTCCTGGGTCACTTATTTATATACTAAGATATGGGTGGATTAAAGTCTAAACATGTTGCGTGTGTCACGTTACCCGCAGGACTTCCTGGCAGTTGCAAGCAACCTCTCAGATCCCAGCTTGTCATCACTATGGAAGACCAGTAGAAGCCCTGCTGCTTCCAATATGATGAAGTCAGTGGAGCAGTTTAGCACTCTGCTTAAGGCAGACAGCCATACATTTGACATTCCTCTACAGAATATCCAGCTGAAGGGAAGCTCCTATGGAAACATGAGCATTATTGATGACTATGCAAAGACATTCGATGGTGTCCATGGAGTAAGCACATTCATAAATAAAGAGACAATCGCCGCCATGTTGGCTACAGATAACTTCACTGTTACTAGTCTGGTGTTCAACACCATTGGAGATCTGTTGCCCAACAGCACCACGGGAGAATTTAAAGGCACTCAGTTAAATAGTGTCATTCAGTCTACTTCAATAAAATCAGCAGGCTCTACCAATTTGTCTGGTGAAATTCATATGAACTTTACTACTAACTTCTCAGGCAGTAATTATGGGCAACACTGTGCCTTTTGGGACTTCTCCCAACCTAGTGCTGGTGGTGGGTGGTCAGACCAGGGATGCACAACCAACGTTAAGGACAATATGACAATCTGCACATGCAATCACTTGACCTCCTTTGCCGTGCTGATGTCCATTAATGCTGAACCCTTGTTTTTAATTGATGAGCTCACGTATGCTGGCCTGACGGCTTCCATACTATCTCTGTGTGTGTGTATCATTACAGAATGCTTAGTGTGGAAGTCTGTTGTTAGAAACAACATCTCTTATTTTCGACACATCTCTTTATTCAACATTGCGGTTTCCTTGTTGTTTGCCGACATTTTTTTCTTCTCTGCCACTTTCCCATCAGTGAAAAACTACAAGTTCATCTGCCTTGCGATAACTTTCCTGAATCACTTCTTCTACCTGGCTCTTTTTTTCTGGACTTTTTGCCAGAGTGTGATGCTTCTCCATCAGCTTCTGTTTGTTTTCCACCACCTTCGAAAGAAAATATTTGTTTCACTTTCGCTTTTTGTGGGGTATTTTATCCCTGCCTTAATAGCCACCGGCACCTTTTTATATTTCTACCCTAAACAAACTTACCTTCACCAAAGTGTGTGCTGGCTGAATCCTGAAAGTGGACCCATTTATACATTCGCCATTCCTGCTGGATCTATCATTATGTTTAATTTCATGACCTTGATGGTGGTAATATCCAAGTTATCTCGACCTTCTGTGTCAGAAGCACAGCGTCCAGAAGAAAAAGAAACGGCCAAAAGCATCATGAAGGCAGTGCTGGTGTTGACACCTGTCTTCGGTTTAACTTGGAGCTTTGGATTTGCTTTACTCAAGGACCTTGATTCTATAACCAGGCAGATTTTCACCTACGGATTTGCTGGACTGAATGCTTTTCAGGTATGTGACATTAACAAAGTCCACAATGAAGCATGTTCAAAAATTGCCACCTCTTGTGTGTCTGCAAACAGTAGTGGCTGCCTTCACTGGTCCATACTTCCAAGGTGAGCTGTACAAAGTCTGACCTATTGAGCAATGTTGGCTACAAAGTTCACCCAAGCAGGAAAAAGCAGGGTTTTTTACTGTTTGGGTTCTATTCTCATGTCTACCACTTGAGAGCACTTTTAGCAATGCAAATGAATCCTTGAGCAGAGGTTACAGGTATCTGCAATCTGGTTAACTGGCCATTGTTTTATTGATAGGCCGCTGGGTTGCTGAGGGTGGGGTGATATCACTCCATCTTGCAGTACAGCAGTAAAGAGTGACTGAAGTTTATCAGAGCACAAGTCACATGGTTTGGGGACACCTTGGAAACTGACAATATGTCTAGCCCCACAATTACAAAATGAAATTTAAAAAAATCTCTTTAAACAAAAATGGATTCCAGTGCAGAATTCAAAGCAGCACTATTAACTGTGCTTTGAAAACAAAAAAGTCTTCCCGCGACAGTATCCCTTTAAAGTCAGAATTTGATTTTGACAAGGTTACCCCAAACTATAGATAAATCCAACTGAGATTTTCAGATAATACCTGATGTATACTAATGTATTTTTGTTTTGATATTGTTTTCAAACAGGGCTTCTTTATCTTTATAACATGCCTCACAGAAAAAAAAGTAAGTAAGAGGTAGAGTTACAAGAGATGGGAAAGCATAAAAAGTTATAAAGATCATACAGCAAGAAATTCATGTCTTTTCAAAAATTTCCTTCCTATTAGCCTTTCTTAGGCTTCCTGGTCTTTCTTTCTGGGTGGGTCTAGAGTAGGCGCTGCAACACTTCTCTCCATATTCATTGCCATAGAATGTTCGGAACCTGGGGTTTTACGGATAATGGATCTTACCGTAATTTGGATCTTCATACCTTAAGTCTACTAGAAAATCATGTAAACATTAAATAAACCCAATAGGCTGGTTTTGCCTCCAATAAGGATTAATTATATCTTAGTTGGGATCAAGTACATGGTACTGTTTTATTATTACACAGAAAAAGGAAATTATTTTATTACATTTTGGATTATTTGGATAAAATGGAGTCTATGGGAGATGGACTTTCCATAATGCAGAGGTTTCTGGATAATGGGATTCTGGATAATGGATCCCATATCTGTACTATTCTCTTCCCATACATACTTCCAGAGTTCCCAAGAGTAGTAGCTAGGGATGCACCAAATCCACTATTTGGGATCCGGCTGAATCCCTGAATCCTCGGTGAAAGATTTGGTTGAATACTAATCCGAATCCTAATTTGCATATGCAAATTATGGGCAGGACAGGAAACAGTGGAAAAAAATCTTCTTTTGTGATGAAAAGTCACATGATTTCCTATCCGCCCCTAATTTACATATGCAAATTAGGATTTGGATTTGGTTTGGCCAGGCACAAGTATTCGGTCGAATCCGAATCCTGCTGAAAAAGGCCGAATCGTGGCCGAATCCCGAACTGAAGTAGCCCTTCTCTGGATCTCTAATTATTTAAAACAAATCAGGATGGATTACTCTAAGAGGCAGATTTATCAAAGTTCAGGTTTGTCTTTTTTTTCCTAAGGAACATGATTACCGTTTCTCAGCTTTTCCATGTTGCATGAGGTCCAGATAGGCTTTGACACAAGATAATTTCCTAGGACCCAGATAAAAAAACGCCGGCAGCATATAATAAATTGTTTTATTTTGTCTAAGGGGCCGATTCACAAAGGGTCGAATATCGAGGGTTAATTAATCCTCGATATTCAACTGGGAATTAAAATCCTTCGACTTCGAATATCAAAGTCGAAGGATTTTAGCGCAAATAGTGCAATCGAACGATCGAAGGATTATTCCTTCGATCGAACGATAAAATCCTTCGAATCGAAGGATTTTAATCCAACGATCGAAGGAATATCCTTCGATCAAAAAAACTTAGGAAAGCCTATGGGGACCTTCCCCATAGGCTAACATTGAGTTCGGTAGCTTTTAGATGGCGAACTAGGGTGTCGAAGTTTTTTCTTAAAGAGACAGTACTTCGACTATCGAATGGTCGAATGCTCGAACGATTTTTAGTTCGATTCGAAGTCATAGTCGAAGGTCGTAGTAGCCCATTCGATGGTCAAAGTAGGCTAAAAAACACTTCAAAATTCCAAGTTTTTTTACTTCGAATCCTTAACTCGAAGTTAGTGAATCAGCCCCTATGTGTCAGAAACCTTATTTTTCATTCTTTCACATTTAGGTGCGGGAGGCTCTGACCAATAAGGTTTCTTCACGTGTAAGTAAAAATGTATTTCTCTTAACCAGTTCAATTCTCAGCATATACTGCTTTGTATTTTCCCTAGATTTCTTACCTGTATCATATAACGTGGCCTCTGATTGTGTTTTTTGAGTGTTATATATAGAATTCACTCATTTTTTTACTCTTTAACCCTGGTAATGCAGATAACTAAACGTCTTTGGCCCTTAAAAGTATTTAAAATGGATTTTATGCATATCAATATATTTATAAATACAGATTATTGTACACACTGTAGCGAGAGTATCTGAAAGCAACTTACATATATCTTTTTTTTCATATACTGTATATTATGTCATTGTACAAGTACATTAAGAGCAGCTAGATTCTATCCCAAGGCTTATTATGTTGTTGTATATAATATTTTTCTTTAGCCCACGTCATCGACAATGTCATCAATGTCTAAATCTGAAATTCCAACAAAAATATGCACAGTATCCACCATCAGTAAAGACAAGTAAAGGTAAGACCCAACGATTGACTATGTGTTGGGTGTTGGCGCTATAATTAAAATGTGTGCATTGAAACTTGAGGTGGTGCCTGTAGCCAGATCCAACCCAATGTGTTAATATTTAGCTCTTATAAAGAAACACTAAATAAAGATACAACAAATATATTGTTTCATAGGCCTTCCCTGGCTTCTAACTAGGCTTTCCCCAGCTTCTAACTAGTCCTTGTCTAGCTTGGCCTTCCACAGTTTATCGATAGGCTTTCCCTAGCTCTAACTAGGCTTTCCCTAACTTCTATCTAAGCTTTTCTAACTTCTAACTAGGCATTTCCTAGCTTCTAAATAGGCCATCCTAGCTTCTAACTAGATTTTTCCTAACTCTAACTAGGCATTCCCTTGCTTCTAAATAGGCTTTTCTTAGCTTCTAGCTAGGCCTTCCCTAACTTCTAAGTAGGCCTTTCCTAGCATCTAAATAGGCCTTCCTAGCTTCTAACTAGACTTTTCCTAAATTATACCTAGGTCTTCCTAGCTTCTAACAAAGCTTTTCCTAACTTCTACCTAGACCTTTCCTAGCTTCTAAATAAGCCTTCCTAGATTCTAAATAGGTCTTCCTTAGCTTCTAACTAAGCTTTTCCTAACTTCTACCTATGCCTTTCCTAGCTTTTAAAATACCCTTCCTAACTTCTACCTAGGCCTTTCCTAACTTCTATCTAAGCTTTTCCTAACTTCTACCTAGGCCTTTCCTAAATTCTAAATAGCCCTTCCAAGCTTCTAACTAGACTTTTCCTAGCTTCTAACTAAGCTTTTCCTAACTTCTACCTATGCCTTTCCTAGCTTCTAAATAGGCTTTTCCTAGCTTCTGACTCAGTCTTCCCTAGCTCCTACCTTGGCTTTTCCTAGCTTCTCACTCAGTCTTCCCTAGCTTCTAACTAGGCTTTTCCTAGCTTCCAACTCAGCCTTCCCTAGCTTCTAACTAGACTTTTCCTACCTTCTTCCTAGGCCTTCCCTAGCTTCTAACAAAGCTTTTCTTAACTTCTACCTAGACCTTTCCTAGCTTCTAAATAATGTTTCCTAGATTCTAACTATATTTTTCCTATCTCTAACTAGGCCTTCCGTAGCTTCTACCTAAGCTTTTCCTAACTTCTACCTAGGCCTTTCCTAGCTTTTACATTACCCTTCCCAACTTCAACCTAGGCCTTTCCTAACTTCTATCCAAGTTTTTCGTAACTTCTACCTAGGCCTTTCCTAACATCTAAATAGGCTTTCCAATCTTCTAACTAGACTTTTCCTAGCTTCTAACTAAGCTTTTCCTAACTTCGACCTAGGCCTTTCCTAGCTTCTAACTAGGCTTTCCCCAACTTCTAACTAGGACTTTCTGAGCTTCTAAATAGGCTTTTCCCAGCTTCTCACTCAGGGGCAAATTCACTAAGCCGCGAAGCGCCGAACACTAGCGTTAATTCGCTAGCGTTTGGCATTTTCGCTACTACGCAAATTCACTAACTAACGCTGGCGTAGTTTCGCTAGTGTTACTTCACAACCTTACGCCAGGCGAAGTTTCGCTAGCGACGAAACTACGCAAATTCACTAACTTGCGCAGTGTACTGAACGCTACCTTTTACGCTAGACTTCCTTCGCCACCTCAGACCTGGCGAAGCGCAATAGAGTAGATAGGGATTGTTTAAAAAAAAGTCAATTTTTTTTCTAAGTCCCAAAAAACGTTGGCGTGTTTTCTACATGATGGGTGATAGGCTGAAAAAGATTGAAAATTTTTTGGGGCTCCCCTTCCTCCCCCCTACATTTCCTGACTCATGGCAACTTACCTAGACAGTGGGCACATGTGTAGGGCAAAATAAAATTTTTATTTGCTGATTTGAAGGTTTTCTAGGCATTTGTAGTGCAGATACGTGTTCCTCCATTGAAATTTGAATTTCGCGCCGTATGCAAATTAGCCTTCGCTAGCGTAACTTCGCTTTATATAGCGAATCAACGCTAGCGCAACTCCGCAACCTTACGCTACCCCTGTGCGCAACTTCGGATTTTAGTGAATTTGCGGAGCCCTGGCGAAACTACGCCTGGCGAAGTGCGGCGAAGTGCGGCGAAGTTGCGCCTGGCGCAACTTCGCATCTTAGTGAATTTGCCCCTCAGTCTTCCCTAGCTTCTAACTAGGCTTTTCCTAGCTTTCAACTCAGCCTTCCCTAGCTTCTAACTAGGCCTTCTATAGCTTCTTCTAGGCTTTTCCTAGCTTCTGACTCAGTCTTCCATAGCTCCGATATCACTCGAGTGTATATACCCCTGTATGCTGAGCTGTAGAGATGGAACTATGGAACTGTGATTCTGGCACACACACTGTCACACCCTTTTCCCCTATATATATATATATATATAAATGGGGTACAATCAACAGGTTCTGTGACTAATGCACGTAGTGGCTCCATCTGTTCCTGGTTCAAACTTTTAAAGCTTTTTTTTTTTTTACAGGCGTGTGTTTGGTCACATTCTATCCAGCTCTGAAACTCCATCAAGCAACCACGAGTATATCCGAAATACTGTATACCCTCACTATACTATACACTATATGATATACCCTATATTTTTTTTAATAAAGAAATGTTTTTGAATTATATTCTATTAGATAAGACAAGGAAATAACAATTTAGACCAGAGATGGACAATCTTGGTCTCAGCAGATGTTGTTCAACAAAAACTTCCAGTGATAGTAGCTAAATCTGACTGACGTCTAGAGACCTGAAACCCAACACTGCTCTAGATTATATTACTACAGGTATGGGATCCATTTATCCAAAGTATTTCCTTTTTCTCTGTAATAATAAAACAGTAGATTGTACTTCATCCCAACTAAGAGATATAATTAATCCTTATTAGAAGCAAAACCAGCCTATTGGGTTTATTTAATGTTTATATGATTTTCTAGTAGACTTACTAGTAACTTACTTACGGTAGGAAGATCCAAATTAAGGAAAGATCCGTTATCCGGAAAACCCCAGGTCCTGAGTATTGTGGATAACAGGTCCCATATCTGCATTATAGTATAATCCAGGAGATATGAAACAAAGCTATTCAAGTAGAATGAAGAATATCTGTGTTGTCCATGTGAAATTAATAAAATATGATTACGGCCAAAAACAAATGTGACAATACAGAACTCCTAGTTATAAACTCATAGCACATTATTGATTCAGACAGGGGATGGTGCTATCTTTGGCAATTTGATATGAATATGGCCCAGACCCAGTTCAGGTTTGGAACTGGCCAATCTGCTTGCAGTGTCATACTTTATAATTGGTGCTTCCACTCCTACACACTAGGTCAGGGGTGTCCAAACTACGGCCCGCGGGCCAAATGCGGCCCGCGATCCATTTTTAATTGGCCCGGCGCAAATTGCAAAAATATACAGAATATGGCCCGCACATGAAACCTGGCTGTAGATTAGAAGAGGCAGATTAACACGGAAGATAATGGTCGGCCCTGTATTGGATGAAGGGGAGGTGGGTAGGAAACTCCTTAATGCGCGTCCCTTGGCCCCATTATCCAATAAAACAAGGGTCGGCATTCCTCAGCTAATTAGTTAATTTAGGTCTCCATAGCCCAGCCCCTGGCTATTACTCTTGCCTCAGTGGTGACGTTCCGCTCCGCTCACTACGGAACTTAAGGTATTATGGTTCTTGTCGCACTCCGTAAAGGGATTTCAGTTCTTCGCACATGTCGGTGTTTTGCACTAGTATCTTGCGGTAAGGAATAGACCGGCGGCACATAGGGACGGGGAAATACAGCGGGGAGCCGGGATCGCTGGTGATTGGGGTATTTTCTCAGAAAGCTATTCTAGATTGCGAGAATGGGGAGATATCGGTTCTATCTTAGCCTTGCTCAATAGAGAGAACTTGCTCTATTGCACGGCAGACGTTTTGAGAGTTGTAGTTTTACCGTATCGGACTGCCAAGGTTTAAGGATTCCCGGCAAGCTGTTTAAGGAGGCAAAATATATATATTCAAAGAATGTCAGGCTGAATGGTTGGCCCCCTCATATTTTCACCTCACCACATCTGGCCCTCGTTGCAAAAAGTTTGGACACCCCTGCACTAGGTGCTACTTCACATCATGATCCTGCCTCTTCTGTATAGGTAAAAAGGGAATAAAACGGAATTGCTCTAATGAGCAGTGAGACGTTTTCCCTGTGTCTCCCATAAAACTATGGCAGCATAGGTATTCCCTGTACTAAGCACAATTCAGCAGGAACAGACCCTAAGTTTGCTCACAGTCTGTACAGAGAGATCCCATAAAACTATGGCAGCATAGCTAAGCTCATGCATAGCTCTAACTCTGTATTTAGCACTGAACCTATAGTAGTGTAGCAGGGAGCATGGTGTCAGTGACAATATATATCAGGGTTGTGCAACCTATATTTTCCAGCTGATGCTGAACTACTCCTTGCGTCCAGTACATGTTTTGTACATGAATTTAAATGTTATGTGTACATGATATTTTTGTACATATTACAGGTAAATAATATTATTCTTGTTTTTACTGATTATCTTTTTAACTGTGCCCTATTCAACTTCCCTTCTGCTAGGGAAGCATATTGCAGTTTATATGCCAAATCTTAGAGACTTACCTGTAATTGCAAAAACAAATATGAAAACATTAAAGGCTAAATAAAAAGTGTTTTAGAACAGCAGTGGTGTGTGATGTTTCTGATTTATCTACGATAGCAGCATGTACAACTAAAACCACTAAACACACATAAAGGCCAGGGTATAGGAGGCAATTTCATAGCAAGGGCACATTTCTGGGAAACAAGAGCGTGTCTCAGGCTAGTCATGGAGTTACCTCTTATACTTATTTATTGAAGAAACATAATAAGACGCTATGGATATAAGCAGGGGAGGGGTGTAAATCTCTATAGAATAAGGGGTGGAGCCATACGGCTAAGCAGATAAAGAGGCAACTCCAAATCAGAACTGATATTTCAAGTGGGTGGGACCTGCGAATTGACTATGATCAGCAGGTCAGTCCTTGGGGAACCACATCACCGACACAAATATACTGAGAACCTAGTGGGAACAGGGAAGCACCCATATAAAGTGCAGAATTCAGGCATTAGTAAATAAGACAGGAGCTGGATAAAGCAAACAAGCCCATAAACATTAATGTTGTGAAACATGTTTTTAACATCATTGAAAGCAAAGATCCAACTTCATATTGTTGAGATTTTTATTAGTAATAATGTCTCTCCAATGAGCAGAAAGCAATGCAGTTATCTTCGGCTTATTATGGCAAGAATAGCAATAGTGAGGGCAATGGTACCTGCCCCTCCTCCAATCAGCATCCCGAGGACATTCCCGTGCATCTGCATAGACTCACACTGTTCCCCGGCATAGAAGAAGGCTTGGCTGGAGGAGCATCTGTGCAGAGAAAGTACCCTGTTACTATTGAGCTATGGACTATGGAAAATGAACATTTTACAAAAATAAAGATAACTAATAGAACAATGAACTGACCAAAAGATAAATGGACCATTACTGGTAGCACTTGGCCCAGCCAATACTATGATGGTCACAGAATGGATTTGGCAGCAATGGGGCAGCCAAGGTGCAGGTGTATAGTGACAATAGTAATGCCTGCCCAATAGCAGCAACCCATAAGAACCAATCAGTATTCTAAATGACACTAAATTCTAACTGCCACCATATTAATGTCAGATGAAAGTTCTGAGGAGAGCAGGAACTAGGAGTAGGCAGAGGAGGCACGTGAGTTGGGAGCAACTGGGGGTGCTAGTGGAGGGGGAGCGAGCAAGTGGACATCAGCAGTAGGGAACAAGCGGCAGATATGTGGACAGTGTGTTGGTGAGTTGTAGCGAGTTCATGCAGGATCTAGGCCAATATAAGGTAGAGAACCATTGAGTGTAGGCCTGTGATATATGGACAGTGTGTTGGTGGGTGGTAGAGAGTTCATGCAGGAATCTGTGCCAATATAAAGTAGAAAACCATTGATTGTAGGCCTGTGATATGTGGACAGTGTGTTGGTGAGTTGTAGGGAGTTCATGCAGGGATCTAGGCCAATATAAAGTAGAAAACCATTGTATGATATATATTACCCCATGCATACAAACAAAATTGTAGGTTCTCTCCCAGTCAGAAACCAGTATATGATAAGAAGAAGGCGCATTATTCTTGATCTGATTAATGTGAGTTGCACCCATCCAAATCTGAAGCGCCTACTTTACTACAAACCCTTAACAGTAAATATTTCCATATCCTTGCCCACCTGCAGGTAGCCTTCTCTTTTTCATTGACACAAGCTCCACCATTTAAACAGGGGTTGGGATCACATGGGTTTTCTCCAAAATTTTGTGGAGAACGCTTGCTCCTCTCAAGAACCACTTCTTGTTCTCGCGGTGCAGCAGGCTTGATCGGTACTTCTGTTTTACTGAGGAACGTAAGGTCTGGAGGAAAAGTAAGCATCGAGAAACTCTAAACACACTAATGAATGTAAATGTAAGATCTGAAATTCAATGGGATACAATAGTAAATATGAGTTTTACTCATGAAAACCAATTGATAAATAGGCTGATTCTTTAAACAATTTGTTTGTGGCAAAAATGGTTGAATGTGTTAAAATAATGATGCGCTGTAATAGTTACATAGTTAAATTAAATTGGGTTGAAAAAAGACAAAGTCCATCAAGTTCAACCCCTCCAAATGAAAACCCAGCATCCATACACTCACCCCTCCCTACTTTCACATAAATTCTATATACCCATATCTATACTAACTATAGAGCTTAGTATCACAATAGTCTTTGATATTATGTCTGTCCAAAAAATCATCCAAGCCATTTTTATAGTCATTAACTGAATCAGCATCACAACATCACCCGGCAGTGCATTCCACAACCTCACTGTCCTGACTGTGAAGAACCCCCTACGTTGCTTCAAATGAAAGTTCTTTTCTTCTAGTCTAAACGGGAGGCCTCTGGTACGGTGATCCTCTTTATGGGTAAAAAGGTCCCCTGCCATTTGTCTATAATGTCCTCTAATGTACTTGTAAAGTCTAATCATGTCCCCTCGCAAGCGCCTTTTTTCCAGAGAAAACAACCCCAACCTTGAAAGTCTCCCCTCATAATTTAAGTCTTCCGTCCCTCTAACCAGTTTAGTTGCACTTAGTCTCTGCACTCTCTCCAGCTCATTTATATCCCTCTTAAGGACTGGAGTCCAAAACTGAACTGCATACTCCAGATGAGGCCTCACCAGGGACCTATAAAGAGGCATAATTATGTTTTCATCCCTTGAGTTAATGCCCTTTTTTATGCAAGACAGAACTTTATTTGCTTTAGTAGCCACAGAATGACACTGCCCAGAATTAGACAACTTGTTATCTACAAAGACCCCTAGATCCTTCTCATTTAAGGAAACTCCCAACACACTGCCATTTAGTGTATAACTTGCATTTATATTATTTTTGCCAAAGTGCATAACCTGCATTTATCAACATTGAACCTCATTTTCCAGTTTGCTGCCCAGTTTTCCAGTTTAGACAAATCACTGTGCAAAGTGGCAACATCCTGCATGGAACCTATAGTTCTGCACAATTTAGTATCATCTGCAAAAATAGAAACAGTACTTTCAATGGCCACCTCCAGGTCATTAATAAACAAGTTGAAAAGCAAGGGACCTAGTACAGAGCCCTGCGGTACTCCACTAACAACACTGGTCCAGTTAGAAAATGTTCCATTTACCACCACTCTTTGTAGTCTATCTTTTAGCCAGTTCTCTATCCAGGTACAAATACTATGTTCCAGGCCAACATTCCTTCATTTAACCAGTAACCTTTTGTGTGGTACTGTATCAAATGCTTTAGCAAAGTCTAAGTAAATCACATCCACTGCCACCCCAGAATCAAGGTCTCTACTTACATTCTCATAAAAAGAAATTAAGTTAGTCTGGCAAGATCTATTACGCATAAAACCATGCTGGCACAAACTCATAGTATTATGATTTGCTATGAAGTCCAGTATCTTATCCTTTATTAACCCTTCGAAAAGCTTTCCTACCACTGACGTCAGACTAACTGGCCTATAGTTTTGAGGCTGAGAACGGGATCCTTTTTTGAATAGCGGCACCACATTAGCAATTCGCCAGTTTCTCGGCACTATGCCAGATCTCAATGAATCCTGAAAAATGAAGTAAAGAGGTTTGGCAATCACAGAGCTAAGCTCGCTAATTACCCTGGGATGAATACCGTCTGGCCCTGGACCTTTGTTAATCTTAACATGTTCTAGTCTCTTTTGAATTTCTTCATGTGTGAACCATGCATCATTAGTTGTATTACTAGAATTGGAACTGTTAAGAAGGAAACCTTCACTTACTGGTTCCTCATTTGTGTAGACAGATGAAAAATACGAGTTCAGAATCTGCGCTTTTATTTTGTTTTCATCAACCAGCTGAGACCAATTAAACTCAACCTACAATAAGGAAAACCTTTTCAACCCTCAATAAATATGTCCATGGGTTTTGTTATTTGGGACGTTCAAAGAAGAACCAAAACATAGGATTATTTTTTTTTTCTTCTACAAACGGAAACGTACCTTCAAAATCCACAAAAAGGATCAGATCGTCATTTTTCAAAAAGCTCCTCCTGTGCAGTTGGCTCTGGGATATAAATGTGTTCCACCCAAACTCAAGGGACCTGTAGCAGTCACACTCGGGATCATATGCTCCTACAAGGGAAGGCCTTTCCCAGCGTGATATGTTATTCATTGCTGCACAGAAATACAAGCTTCATTAACACATGGACCTTAACACACGGAAGTATACGTGTTCAATTGTGCTCTGACAGTTGATACAATGCAACACAATGGAGTTGTGGGAGGCTTAAAGGAGAACTAAACCCTAAAAATGAATATGGTTAAAATTGACATATAAGCTCAGTAAGTGACAGCAGCACAGAGCATGTGCAGTGAATCAGCAGACAAGAAGATGGGGAGCTACTGGGGCATCTTTGGAGACACAGATCTTTACTGCTAAAGGGCTGTGGTTGCCTTGGGCTGGTACAGAAGCTCAAAACAAATTGTACAATATTTCTAGCTACTTCTTTAGTTAGGCTTTAGTTGTCCTTTAAAGGTGATTTGGGTTATGTACACTTCTGACTGATGAAGAATCAAAACATGTTGTGCCTTACACAATAAAGGGATGGAAGGCTGGATGAGTTACTTGGTTCTCTAGAGCTTAATGTGTTGCTGATTCACTCTGTACCTTACCTGTATTACCTTTTCTCTCAGGACTGCTAAATTAGTGGCATACGGTTGGGTCTACTGGGTCTTTGCCTATACCCCTTAAACCCAAAATGTATTCTTCAACAGCCCTGGGGAAATCTTTTATGGCCTCTCACCATATCATGAAGAGTTTAAGTTACCACTTGAAACAGCGGCTCCAATGTCTAATTTTAGGGTCCCCACTTGTTGGCCAATGGTGGGTCAGAGTTAATTCTATATCTTTCCCAGACAGAAATTGATCCCTGCACTTTTCCCTCCCCCCCATTACCTTGCATTTGGGGGCTGCCTTTTAACAACAATTTCGATGAAATAAAAACCTAAGGAATCTTTTGCAAGAAGCTCTTACATTCTATGACTTGAGAACTCAAGGTTGTGAAACTCCTGCTGGCCGACATCCTGAGCTGTACATTTGGGTCCTGGTCAAGCACTGTGATAATAGCTTGTCTGTTTAAGGCTGGCCATTCCATGACATCATCATCCTCTCCGCTGCACATGTGAAAAAAGATCCCTGTGTAGTTTACATAGAGCGATGATACTTGTCCATGAGGGTAAATGGATACCCCGTATCCGTACCCTTCTGGGCTGGAGAAACAACGGCTCACAATGCGATCCCCTTTATTTGTTGTTTCCAGAACTTTGGAGAAATTCCGCACGTGCCATACAGCATTGGGACATGGCGTTTCGGTGAGGCTGATGTCATCAAGTAATATACCACCGCTGGTCTTATTATCGCCATGGACACCTTGGAAGACGTAGCGGAACTTTTTATTGCCTTTGAGAGTCACGTGAGCAATTTTCCAGTTATGGTCACTATCACCTAAATAGGGAAAAAGTATCAATCACAATAAAGGTTTTATTACTTTTAAAGCAATATAGTTTACAGCCCTGCTGATTCACATAAAGACCAGGAATATGCTCTTCAGTTTGCCATAAAGAGATAGTTAAGTCATTATTTCTTCTAAAAATTATATGTTTTCCTCTATCTTATGTTCAGAAGAGAGGTAGTCATTATACATGACCCAACATCACCAAACATCTCCCAACATCTTCGTGGAACTCACTATAAATAAATCATACATCCTCCTGAAAAAGGACCATGCCCTTGATCCAAAACACATCTAAAAATGTTCAGAGCCCACCTCTACCCTCTCCCAAATTTCGGTTAGCATTTGCACCAGCCGAGAGTAGGGTTGCCACCTGGCCGGTATTTTAATGATGGTTCATCCCAATGTTATTATATAAATATGTAGGAAGGCCAGTATTTTTTTCCAGAAAAGGGGGCAACCCTAGCCGAGAGATGAAAGCTATGCATCGATACTGGTAGAAGAGTTGTATCCTGCTGCCACAAGGACACTTGATAAGAAAGACGCAGAAACTCATGTCAATAAATTTCACTCTGACAATACCAAAAATGGTGTGAATTTTCTTCATCTTTCTAACATTTCCGGCACCATCATCTATCCGTAGCCAGATCACCAGTTTGTCCTGGGGACTTCCGTCCATCTTGTAGAAGAACTGCAGACACTGCTCCGATCTCTTTGGGTACAGAATACGGGACTCGAGGAGGGCAGTGCTGCCAGCTGGGCCAGAATGAGTGTCAAAGTGCATGAAGTAGCCAGCATCTGAAAAGGAAAACAATGGGTGATTAGAACAAGGAGACATATGTTGACCTACACCTTCCTATGTGGGAGAGCTAAGCACTCCACCTTACTAACAGGAATCTGTATAGACATGCTCAGACATGATCCATTAACAAGAAGCAACAATAGGAGAAGATGAAAGAAGATTTAGGGTGGCTTGGCCTACCCAAAGAAGCAACCAGCTTCTATATATTATAAGATGTCCAATGGAAAGCCTTTTATTGGTAACCTCCCCAAACAAGAATGTTTCCTGACACCCCTGGAAGCAACAAATTTATTTTGCCATGATTAATTGAAATACCACTGATACAAAGCTATATATTAGGGTTGTCCAGTGGACTCTTTGGTATAACTAAGGCTACTAACCCAGGTCATTTGCCTAGAACCCCAGGTCTCATTAACCGCCTGAAATGCACATTTACTGTACATTTTATAAAGTATTCTGGAAGCTGCCCAAATACAGTCTGACTGTATGGCCACATGTAGTAAATCTGCCTGGGTACACAAGACATTAGAATGGGTCACTCTAGTTGTAGGTCTTTTGAACCAGGTATTTTGAAAATATAGCAACAACCCTGCAGTTGAACCTTGAAATGCCTACAGCTATGTAATTTATGACCACTAGCAGAGTACATCCGTCATAAGGTGCTCCTTGTTAATGACCCTTACTGACTCAACCCAAGAACTTGCTATTGAAATTCAGACAAGGTGTATATTTGTAGCACATATGTGGGTGAACCACGGAATGGTTTTTAAGTAGTGTGACTTGCTGTCAGTGTATCCCAGATCTCTTTGGGTTGTAGTCAACTCCCAGCAGTGTGTGTTGACCCCTTTAAGCACCTTACCCCCAGGTGTATCCTGTATGTCTCCTGGTGCACAGATCAACCAGCAGTCCAAAGGGTTGCTTCAAACCAATAACTTGTTTATTGCACAAATGGCAGTGGATCTGTTCTCAGCAATATATATATTCAAACACATTCACAGCCATCAGTGGAAAACCTTCACACTGTCAGATATTACAAGCAGATCCCTTTGAGGGGGTAATGCAACTTGTCTTGGTGATTTTCTCCAGAAATAGAGATCCCTTGGAGTATCTTGCTCCTTGGCAGTTTCCCTGCTCCTGGGCTCACTTACTTGTGTCCCTGTCTGGCTGCTTGATCACCGCAAGGGTGCTAACCCCCAACTACTCTCCTTGCTGGATACAGAAAGCTGTTCACTAAATACACTACCTGTAACTTCTACCACTCGATAAATGTCTACCACTAGATACACTTTTCCTAACCAGGGCCTATAACCTGCTCAGACCCACTCCTGTACCCACCTCCCTGCTAGGTGGGATCCAGAAAGAGAGCCCTTAGCACACGTGTGCTTTCCCTTTTAAACTTTTAAACACTGCCACCCACTGGGCAAGCAATGATCCAGATCACATTACTGATAACATTCAGGAAATGGTCTTTCACCAAGGGGTCACTAAGGACCACTTTAGGTGTACAAACTACCAGTGGAAACTGCCCATGGAGATGCCTAACTAGGGTTGCCACCTTTCCGTGTGGCTGAGAGCGGGCAGGGGTGGGTGGGGCCGTGATGTCAGTGTGTAAGGGGGTGAACCAGATGAAAAGTGTGATATGTGAAAATATTGTTATCTTGTGAGTGACAAAAATTAGTTTGATTGTAAAATGTTTGTGTTTAAAATTGTTGAATATAATTTGTGTGATTCGCCACTAGATGGCAGCAGAGGTTTAATTTAGTTTAGTTGTAATTCTGTTTCCAGACACTAGAGGCGCAGGAGGGCTATAAAGGTGAGCTGTCTTGATGGGAGGGCGCGGCAAAGGACACATCAGCTGGTCGGTGAGTGGAGACGTCGTGGACAGATAGGAAAAGCTAGAATAGGAAAGACCTTAAGTAAAGCGAGCACTAGGTGCACGAGATAGTGAGGATAGTTAGAAAGGGCAGCTGTGGCCCCATCAAGGAGGAAAGTGGAATTAGTTTCCTGCTGGCACTCTGTAAGTGAGGGAATCAGTGGAAGTTTAGGACAAGGTAGGAAGGACACCGTGAGTGGAGACGTCGTGGACAGATAGGAAAAGCTAGAATAGGAAAGACCTTAAGTAAAGCGAGCACTAGGTGCACGAGATAGTGAGGATAGTTAGAAAGGGCAGCTGTGGCCCCATCAAGGAGGAAAGTGGAATTAGTTTCCTGCTGGCACTCTGTAAGTGAGGGAATCAGTGGAAGTTTAGGACAAGGTAGGAAGGACACCTGGGTCTCTGGAAAGGAATTGGATGGAAAAGGTCCTAACCTGGAGGAGTGGAGGGATATCATCCAGAAAGTATCGGGCTACTATTGGAGAGTGGGGGGATATGTGTGGACTATATATCGGACCACTAGTTGGGTCGGTGTGATCCAAGATCCTAAGGCAGGTGTGCCTACTCTGAAGCGATTCCTTGAAGTAATTGTAACTGAAAGCGTCTAAAGAAACGTGTGCTGGATGTGTGTACAGTTGCCTGATGTTGAAGTGTCCCGGTGTTCCTAAAAATAAAAATCTCTTGTTTCATTTTTTTACATCAAGTCTCATGTGGTGAGTAACAAGTGGTTTACTTTCCCCTTTAAAATCTGGAAGCCCCTCCCACAAGTGGGTGGGTTATGACATCAGTGGGTGGGCCGTGACATAGATGGGAGTGGCTATAACATCAGGGGGTGCTATGATGCGGCGATTGCCCGATCGCTGTGTCAATCAAGGCAATCCTGCCTGGTTTTCCTTATTTGGAAAACCGGGCAGGAAGTTTTGACCCGGGCAGCCTTTCAAAATACCGGGCTGTCTGGGTCAAAACCTGACAGGTGGCAACCCTATGCCTAATCCTCAGGGTCTCTTCATATTTTTTAGTTCACTGAGTTTAAATAAATTATTTAAATGGTCTATTTTATGGTCTATTTGTTGTTATTAGTCTGCTGTGTTAGTGGGTGAAACAAAAACAAAAAAAACACAAAAACTACAATAATAAATCAAAGCAAACACTTGAACTTTATCCATTAATCACTGAAGACAGTAGCTACCCTGATTGGACTCAGATACCCTTCTTGCCTGTTTTCATTTAACTTATCAGGCAAGGGCCCTCAGGAATGCACTGAGCTTTCAAATTCTGCATTTATGCCAGTGGTTAAGCAATATAAAAAAAGGCCTTTGAGATGTAGTAAAAAAAATGTACTGACATTGCAGAGTAGAAATCTAATCATGAGGTCAAGGTTTAAGAAGACAACACACACACAAACGTATGGCTTTCCTGCAACAGAGCAGCGATTGGAAACCACCATTTCTTTCATATTTGTGTGAATTGTAAAGACAAGATCAACCAATCACAACCCATTAAAACCAACAGATTTATGCTACAAGGTTGCATTTAATGTAGTAGATTAAATAAGTAGTTTGGCCTGTCACACGGGTAACTTCTAAAGAGATAAACAGGAAAGAGATCCCTCCTGATTGATAAAACAGTTTAATAAACATTAAATCACAAGCCTCTTACTGATTTGGGTTAAAATGTAGAACAATTTTTTTGATTTCTGATGAGTCTGATATTTTTTAGCACTCCCTAAATTAAGCATATGTTTCTCTTACCTCGGCAGCCTCCAGCTATAGTGTGATCCTCCAGACCTGGTTTGCTCTTCTCATGGACCCAGTCGGCATTATCATTGGTACCCTGAATCATGCCGCATATATTAATGTACTCAAACGAGCACTGGTCCAGTAGGGTGTGTGTGGCCGCTGATAGAAAGGCAAATTAAAAAAACTGCATAAGGCTTGGCATATTTTTAAAGACTAGACAATTCTAATCTAATGTCTAATGTATTGCTTTGAGTGCTTACCCCACCCATCATTCTCAATAGAGACCTATTGGTCATCCAACCCTTCCATTGCACATAGAGATTCACTAATCACCATCATCCCTCACTCTTCTGTTGTACATGTAAACTCAATGGCTGTTGACACCAGTTCCATTTCTATCTTTGCACACAGAGATGCATCATCAGCATGACTGCCCTTCCACTATACATGGAACTATACTGGTCATCATCATCATCATGCCCTACCCTTCCATTATACATGGAAATACAGTATACTGATTGCCATCATCATGCCCTACTCTTCCATTATACATGGAAATATACTGATTGTTATCATCATGCCTTACGCTTCAATTATACATGGAAATATACTGGTCATCATCATGCCTTTCCTTCCAAAAACATGGAAATATACTGATTGTCATCTTCATGCCCTACCCTTCCATTATACATGGAAATATACTGATTGTCATCATCAACATGCCCTACCCTTACATTGTACATGGAAATACAGTATACTGATTGTCATCATCATGCCCTACTCTTCCATTATAGATGGAAATATACTGTCATCATCATCATGCCTTACCCTTCCATTATACATGGAAATATACTGATTGTCATGTTGATGACCTACAATTACATTATACATAGAAATATACTGGTCATCGTCATAATGTGTTTCCTTCCAAAAACATGGAAATGTACTGATTGTCATCATCATGCCCTACTCTTCCATTATACATGGAAATATACTGGTCATCATCATCATGCTCAACCCTTCCATTATACATGGAAATACAGTATACATCATCATTATACATGGAAATATACTGATTATCATCATCATCATGCCCTACTCTTCCATTATACATGGAAATATACTGATTGTCATCATCAACATGCCCTACAATTACATTATACATGGAAATATACTGGTCATCATCATCATGCTCAACCCTTCCATTATACATGGAAATACAGTATACATCATCATTATACATGGAAATATACTGATTATCATCATCATCATGCCCTACTCTTCCATTATACATGGAAATATACTGATTGTCATCATCAACATGCCCTACAATTACATTATACATGGAAATATACTGGTCATCGTCATCATGCCTTTCCTTCCAAAAACATAGAAATATACTGATTGTCATCATCATGCCCTACCCTTCCATTATACATGGAAATATACTGGTCATTATCATCATGTCCTACCCTTCCATTATACATAAATATATGCTGATTGTTATCATAATGCCATACCCTTTCGTTACACATGACAGTATACTGATTGTCACGATCATTCCTTTCCCTTTGATTATCCATGGAAATGGACTGGTTGTCATCATCTAGGGTTACCCTTCCACTGCACATGTATCAGTTATTTCATAGATTGTTTGGAAAACAGATTCGCACACACTCAATTGAATTCAGTCAGGGAATATACCCCTTTTATATAAATAATATTTATATTATAAAAGGGGTATATTCCCCGACTGCATTCAATTGAGTGTGTGCAGATCTGTTTTCCAAACAATCGCTGTTGCTAGGGGATCCAGCCGGGCCTACAGATGACCAGCACCATGATTGCAGTGGAAGTGGAGTACAGGTGTGCGGCAGAATTCTTACACTGTATATCAGTTATTACATAGCCCATTCCTCCAACTGAGGGTGCGCTATCTAGTAGTGTTATCATTGTCCAGGTCACCCTCAAGCACAGCAACCACTCACTTCTAACAACAGCAAATAACGTCTATGGATTCCTGATTACCTATTGCATAATATAATTGTATTTGAAAATCCTACTGTAAAAGGTCTGATAACTCTTCACTCCTCCATAATAAAAGAATATGTTTATGAAATCCCAGTTGCAAAAATAACAAGAACTTACTGCAGTTGTACATGCGATTTAGCCGCTCTAAGTCTATTTCAGAGAAATCCAGACGTTGCCCAATGATATCATTGAAAGCTTCTATCTTGGCCGTGATTGTTGGGACATTTTCATTCTTATTAAAGGATAAGGGGCCATAATGCATCACAGATTCATAATCATATGGGGTATTCAAATCGGTGATGTAGTCGTCCTCATATTTATTAAAATTGTGTTCCATGCCTGAAAATACAGTCAGCAGATAATACAGATCCATTATTTAGGATATCATTTCTTCCAAATGTCTAATTATTCCCCACAATTTGAATTTAGATATTCATGTGCAATACTTAAATGGAGTTTGTTGCATGTTATTAATGAATAACTAAAGGAAAAGATATGATAAACATCTTACATAAACATCTTTGTAAAGGCCCCACCCACTATCCTGTTTAAATGTGTCACGTGGAATTTAGTTTAATAATATTCCCACTACATAAATAACAATAGAAATCATTTTAAATGTGATTATTTGGCTGTTTACTCATGTTTTCAGAACTTACATCTGAGTATAGGACTACTACAGATATTACAGATATTACAGTGGCTCTTGAATATATCAGAAAGTTACAGGAGTTATGCAAGGAAACAGACTAGACAACCCAGGCGCATAGCGTATATAATATTTATACTGACCACTAGTAATCTCATCCCACCAGATCTTGACATAGTCATCACGGTCGGATCGTGACTGTTCATGATAGAAGCCCAGGGCATGAAGAATCTCATGTTCCACAATGGCCTTGTAATCGCATCTCTCCCCAATGGAAAGGTTTTGTCCAGTCTTCAGGTCCCCAACCATGGACCAGCAACTAGGAAAAATATGGAATTTGTTCAGAAGATGAAAAAAAATCTTCTCAAATTACAATATGTGATAGCTAGAGCAGAACAAGATGAATGCTATTTGTCTATGTAGTAGATTCTTGGGATCTTCTCACCCAGGCATAATGGAATTCTTCAATGAATCATGACCTAAAAATTGTAGACCCCCTGCAATTGGCCTGTTTAGCCAGGAATATATTCCTTATGACGCTGAATTAGCCTGACCCACAAGAATCTTCTTACTCAATTTGGAATAAACATCATTGTTGGCCCAATCAACTAACAAACTCCTCTAAAATGACTGTTTCCACCTCATTGGGCAGAAACATTTCGAAAACCCCCATGCTGGGAGAAATAAATATGTGTAACGGAGTTCTTTCCATTACATTTTTTTCCTTGTCTTAGAGAGGACGTCGCTATTGACTGTAGAGACTGTTTTCCTTTGGAACAGAATATTTCGCATAATGCCCTTTCCTATCATGATAACATATTTAACTGACTATTTAAGAAAAATAATTTCCATATAACCTCAGGGCAGTATTAAGCATGCAAAACAGGTAATACATTCACAGTGACATGGAGTCCCATCCTTTGGGTGCAATAAAATTGTAAGGACTCGTTTACAAATGGGGGTCAAGGTGCAAAATACAAACAAACATTGCACCATGCTTCCCCAGAAATTTGTAAGAAGCGGCAGTGCCCACCGGGTTTTTTCCTGGTGTCCTGACGGCCCAGTCCGACCCTGGGGGCTGCCATAGAGGAGTGTAGGACATGGGCCATACATAAGCATGTTGAAAGCTATGGTAGAACGTGGCCCCTTTTGTAAAAGGCATGGATGTTGTGAGATTATTGGTGCACAAAAAAGCATCCATAACCTGAGTGTACAAAGGGGGCCTTGTATTTAATGCCTGGTCTATGACAAGCTCAAAGTAAAGTATGGGGCTCCCTTGAGCCAATGGATGCCATGAAACATAAACATAGGAGCCAGACCATCAAACATTACATTTTGGTGGTTAACCCTGCACTGGAACTAATAGTTCAAGTAGCTGTAAACAGCTGACTGACGTAATTTGACCTGGAGGTCTCAGTAAGGAGTAAAACAATATATAGCGCTTACATTATGTAACAATATGGCTTTATATCATTGTTTTCCTCATAGATTAGAGGGCACTACCCTCCCTACGCTGCCCAGCAGGTCCCTCCCCGAGGATCTCATTTACCCACAGAGAATGTTAAAGACGCCACTTACCCACCAAATTTCTGAAAATGGATATATGTAGGCTCCCCTTCGTATGGTTTAAAGTCCACGCAAGATTTAAGTCGGAACATTTCAAAAGCCTTTAGTATAACAGACTTTGCATTCAGATCTATAAAAAAAATAAAAAAAAATAAAAATAACAATTTTGGTATAATGGCATATATTCCAGGAAATCCAGCTCCAGTCATTCATGCCCCATCTCATACCCATGGAATACGACCTATAACCCTAAAGTCAATGTATTAAAAGGCTTACCTAAGTTATCTGCCAGTATGTAGGGGATTGGGAAGTTCCATCGGTAATAGTCATCACGTAGAGCATTGCGAGACTGAGGCTGATGGAAACAAAAGAGTTTATGACCATTACTTAATGTAATATAACATATTCTGGGATGTACAGTTGTACAAGGACTGCACTTACTGTTAACACAATGTCCCCTTCAAACAGGTCCAGTCCTGATTCTGAAAGAGAAGGTATTTGTGTTATTTACATCCACTGGATTTCCTATATAAGTACACTCCCTTCATCATCCCATAGGCACATTTTTTGGGACCTCAACCAGTGTTTATTTGACTTTTATGTTTCAAGCCCCTCTTAGAGGTCCACCTTTTGGCCAGAGTCTCCTTAACTAATAACATGATAAAAGATATAAGAATTCATTGCTTTTTCGGTAATTCCAACAATATGTTGAACAGTAAATACATATCAGCCCAAATGTTACCCCAATTGGCTTTCAAGTTGGGCTTTTAGGTGTATCTAGACCAGGGGTCCACAACCCTTTTTACCTGTGAACCACATTCCAATGTAAAAAGAGTTCAGGACAACAACAGCATGAAAAAATCCTGGGGTGCCAAATAAGGGCAATGCTTGGCTATTTGGAAGTCGTTATGTGGATTGGCAGCCTAAATGAGGCTCTTTTTGTTTTTTTATGCAACTAAAACTTGCCCCATGCCAGAAATTTAAAATGAAGCACCTGCTTTGAGGCCACTGGGAGCAACATCCAAAGGGGTCTGGGGAGAAACGTGTTGTTAATGAGCCACTGGTGGGGATCACTGATCTAGACTAAGCACCCCCATGTCACTTCTTCAGGTGCCCCAGATGGGCCAGCTCCATTGTGTAGAAACTACAGAGTTAAAGGAAGTCTATACAATTTTTCTCACTAAATTCTAGTTATATTCCCTTATTTTTGCTTTAACAATTGC
Source organism: Xenopus laevis (assembly GCF_017654675.1). NCBI lineage: Eukaryota > Metazoa > Chordata > Amphibia > Anura > Pipidae > Xenopus > Xenopus laevis. The sequence goes on from NC_054379.1 coordinate 158,631,435, forward strand.
AATATTCAGTAGACATTTGTAAAGTGGAACTATTTACAGTACAAGTATGGAATCTGTTATCCAGAAAGCTCCAAATTACATTTTTAAAAATGATTCCCTTTTTCTGTGTAATAATAAAACAGTATCTTGTACTTGATCCCAACTAAGATATAATTAATCCTTATTGGAGGCAAAACCAGCCTATTGGGTTTATTTAATGTTTAAATCATTTTCTTGATTGAAATTACGGAAAGGCCCCTTATCTGGAAAACCCAAAGTCCAGAGCATCATGGCTAACATTGTATGTATGTGAGGTTATACCTGTTCTTGATATACACAAGCACTCAAATAAGTTTTATTCTACTTTTCATTTACTTTTTGAGCTATCGGTAGAGTATTACTGTGCTTTCTCAATATAACAAACCCAAGACTAAGTGGAGAATGAACAAACACAAGGACATTGGGCTTTGAAATTAAGGGTCAGATTTATCAGTGGTCGAAGTGAAAATTCAACTTTCAAATTTGAATTTTCAGGGTTTTTTTATGGCCAAAATTGTTAAAATTCAATTTGAGGTTTTTTTTATAAAAAAAAAAATCAAATTTCGAGATGTATCATACACTGGCATTTAAGAACTCGTATTCAACTATTCTCCACCTAAAACCTCCCGAATTGCTGTTTTAGTCAATGGAAGACGTCCTGGGATCAATTTGGAGTTGTTTGCAGCCCTCCTGACCTTCAAGTTTTTTTTCGAGTTCATGGGAGTTTTTAAAAACTCACATGAACTCAAAATTCAACCTTTGATAAATTTGTAAATGGAAAAACCTTCTTACCCAGATTGATTTGAGGAATATCCTCCCTTAGCTCCCCAGCATCGGCGTCATTCCCTGTGGGTATAAGAGATTCATATGTGTTATTATATAAGTAGAAATGACCAACAAAAACTTTAAATTTGTTTTCAATCATTACATACCAAGATTTTTGGGTCTGTGGTTTATCTACAAAGAAAAAATACAATAATGATTCTTAAATCTTTGCAACCAATAAGAACCCTTCCACCCCAGCGAGAAATGTCTGTATTTGGGGATCGTTACTTACAGAGAGAGCAGTGATAGAGACAAAGAGGACAAGGAGGCAGCAGAGCCGGAGGGAACCCTGGAGACCCATCACTGCTGCATGGAGGTGGCACAATGACTTGGTTTCTCCCAGGCAGAGGGATAAGATCTACCTGAACTTTGTACGGTCTATCAGCGCTGGGTTAAAAAGTTTGGCTTTATGGAAGGAATCATTATAATAAACAAGATTTTATTTTGCACACTGTCAATGACTTAATCTGTGGTTTAAAGGCCAAGAAGCAATAAATAACACACGGGCATCAGGTTTAACTACTTCATTATTAACAATCCTGCTGTCTTGAACATGAGAGTGATGTACAGCAAGAGCAACAAGGTATTCCCTAGGGCCCCCAGACTCACAAGGGGCCCCATAGCCTGAATATTATCATTAACATGAATATCATTTATACACAGGTGAGATTCCCAGCATAGCTGTGGGGATTAAAGTAAGTAGGTGAAACATTAATAAAAAATGGAATTTATTCCAAAATAAAGTACACAAGAACATTTATGTTGGAATAGCTTTATCTGTTTCCTGGTATTTCTATAGGACTTCATCTCACCCAGCACTTTCCAAAGTAAGGGTTATGGAAAATCAAAGGGGGTTATTTATCAAAGTCCGAATTTATCTCAATATTTTCTGCTACAAACTCCGATCAAATCCACTCTGGTTTATTCTGCTTATTTATTATTACATTTTCGCGGAAATTTGCGTTGCGGGAAAAATCAGATTTTCACAAATTTTTCATCTGAAATCTTCAGGGTATTGCACAAAACCATAAAATCATTGGGACTTCTCCCATTGACTTATATGCAACCTCGACAGGTCTGAGAAGCCAGATTTTCAGATTCTGACTTTTCCATCCTCTGGGTTTAATAAATTGAGAAAAATTTGTGATTTTTTTGTAAAAGTCCTATTTTATTTTTAAAAAAAATCAGAATTTTTTTGTAATTTTTGCATTTGGAGTTTGGTAAATAACACCCTACTGGTATAGCTGGAGTTTTCCATATCCAACTGGCAGTGCCCCAAGAATATTGGGCTGCACCTCATGGTGCACTAGGCCACATCTGTGTTGGCTTTTTATAAAAGGATATTTTAAAGAGGGCCAGATATCCTTAAAGGAGAAGGATAGGGAGAAGGATAGGGAGATAGGGAGAAGGAAGAAACTCAGGCAGGAAGTGATGTCACACCAAGAAAATATGGCAGCTGCTATCCTAAACAAACAGAGAGCTTCTAGACCTGTTTAATAAGGTATGGTAAAGCATTTTACAGAATAAATAGTGTTGCAGCTTGCACTATTGTGGCTTATCTATTGGCAATAAACTGTTTTGCTAGCTTTCCTTCTCTTTTAAAGTAGAAGGAAAGGTTAAAACTAAGTAAGCCTTATCAGAAAGGTCCATCTAAATATACCAGTAAACCCCCAAAGTAGTGCTGCTCTGAGTCCCCTGTCAAAAGAAACACTGCATTTCTTTCCTTATATTGTGTACTCATGGGCTTCTGTATCAGACTTCCTGTCTTCATCTTAAACTTCCTTGCCCTGGGCAAGAGCATGCTCAGTTTGCTCCTCTCCCCCCCCCCTTCTCTGCTGTAATCTGAGCCCAGAGCAGGGAGAGACTCAGGCAGGAAGTGATGTCACACCACGTTAATACTGCAGCTCCTATCCTAAACAAACAGAGAGTTTCTAGAGCTTTTTACTCAGGTATGGTAAAACATTCTACAGAATAAATATAGCATTCTAGCTTGCACTATTGCAGCTAATCTATTGGCAATAAAATGCCTCCGTAGCTTTCCTTCTCCTTTAAGTTACCCAATTATTATGCACAGCTTTTAATTAAAGTTGAAGAATAACCTGCCTCCACACTGTTGCTAGGGTTCAACCCCTGGGAATTAAGGTCTCATCGGGAGCACTTTAATTGGGTAAAGTTCATAGTCAGAGAAACGGTGCCACTCACTTTACTGTAGTGTTACCGATGAAATCCCCATACATACTTTGAACACAATTACGTTTAGATCTTCAAGATCAGCATCTGAAATTGCATTTGTTTTGTTGTACAGGGTGAAATTTACACAAATTATGGGGCAAATGCTGTATTGTGGGTAACAAAACATGACAAATTGTCTCCAAGATGGCACTTTACATGTTGCAATTGTCAGTCCTCTAGTGAGTGCAACACTGGGACAGAGTTAGATATTCCAACACATAGGGAAGATAAAACATATACACATGGGGGCCTACTTACTAAAAAACTCTAATTAATCTTATTTTTTTCTTAAAACGAAGTCGACCAACTCCCATCCATGAACTCATTTATCATTTTTCACGATATAGGAGCGAAAAAAAACTGCTGTGGCGATTGTAAGACCAACGCTCCCAAAACTAGACTTTATCAAATTATCTCTTAGGAAACACATTATTTATCGGACGAAAACCCCAACTTTATCAGATTATCCAGTGCAGATCAGGATGTCAAGAAACAACTTCAGGGACATCTGCCATTGACCTCAACATGATCTCGACAGGTTTGAGACGGAGTATTTTCAGATTCAGATTTTTAGCAGGTTTGGGGTATAATAAATTGCAAAAAATGTGGGTTTTTATTTTTCCACAAAAATTTTGAGTTTTCCCCTAAAAAAAAACCTCAACTAGAAAAAATTGAGGTTTAATAAATGGGCCCCAAAAAGTTTCTCCTTTATCTGAGATAACTTACAGTTGTAGTAGGACATGGAACATAATGTATCAATGATACTTGATGGTGATGTTATTAATAGAAGAGGAGGATAACAGATATAGGAAATTAGGTTTTTGTCTATATGGGAGGTATAATTTATGTATGACATCACTTCAATGAGTGATATCATCACATGTCCTAGGGATTTTAATGACTGATTAGCTTGTTACTATGATTGTACCTCTGCATTTGCAAAGGAGTTACAGATGACTACCTTATGTTTAATTGGATTGTTAACCTTTAAATTAACTTTTAGTATGATGTAGAGAGTGATATTCTGAGACAATTTGTAATTGGTTTTCATTTTTTATTATCTGTGGTTTTTGACTTATTTAGCTTTTTATTCGCTCTACAGTTTGCAAGTTTAGTAATCTGGTTGCTACAGTCCAAATTCCCCTAGCAACCATGCATTGATTTGAATAAGAGACTGGAATATGAATAGGAGAGGCCTGAATAGAAAGATCAGAAATACAAAGTAGCAATAGCAATATATTTATAGCCTTACAGAGCATTTGTTTTTTAGATGGGGTCAGTGACCCCCATTTGAAAGCTGAAAAGAGTCAGAAAAAATAAATAGCAATCGAAAAATCCTATGGTAGAGCTGAGGGGTTTTGTGAAAATATTGAGTTTTTACACACATAGCGAGAGCCGAGAGTGATTATAAAAAACAACTTTATTAGTGTTTGTATATACTGTATATGTTACAAAGAGGCAGTGCTGATATTATTCATGTGATGAAAGGATCAAACATGATGATGTTTTTGTGTGTTTGTTATAAAACATTATGGGATTTTGTATCATACAAACGATTTCTTTGTATTCTTTTTCTTGAAACCAAACTCCAATAATAAAATTTGCTTATGGAAATAAATATATTGAAATGTACAGGTATCTTTTAATTTTTTTTTTAATGATATAGAACTAGATAAAAGGAAAGAACCATGTCAGTCAGTTATAATTATCCAGTCCCTCTAATCTGAATATATATACACCAAAGCTAAACCCCCTGCAGGTGTAGTTATGTGTGGTTTGAGTGTACAGGTATGGGACCTGATATCCAGATTGCTCGGGACCTGAGGTTTTCCAGATAACGGATCTTTCCATAATTTGGATCTTCATGCCTTAAGGGCAGAGACACACACTGATTCGGGGAGATTAGTCGCCCGGTGACAAATTTCCTCTTCTTCAGAGCGACTAATCTCCCAGAACTGCCTCCCTAATCTTCCCGAATCGCAGCGTGTGTCTCTGCCCTTAGTCTACTAGAAAATCATGTAAACATTAAATAAACCCAATAGGCTGGTTTTGCTTCCAATAAGGATTAATTATATCTTAGTTGGGATCAAGTACAAGCTACTGGTTTATTATTACACAGAAAAAGGAAATCATTGTATCTCTGGGTAGCAGGCACATTTGCTTTATTAAACTAAATAACAGCTAGTTATTATCCTCATAGAAAATGTAAGTGCTTGAAACAAACGGATGCACAATTCTCACACAGCTTTTCTGAGCAATTCACTTATTTTCAATTTCGCTTTCAAGATACTTTACTCTATTATTATAAAAACAGCCCCACCCTCTGCATTTCAGATGACTGGACACAGTTGGTAGTCGCTTAAGTTGGTGAGAAGGGAAACACCTTGTGATGTTGCTGTACTCCGGGGAGCAGAGATGAGAATTCTTACATTTCTCTGGTCAGTTCTAAGCAGAGCAACATCACAAGACTTTCCTCTTCTGCCCTCATTTCTTACATAGATTATCCAGTAAGTCAAAATGAAAAGAAGTTGGTGCTGTTATCTCATATTCAGGCTAAAAACTGGTGATATCTTGAAAACTAGAATGAATTAATGTAAATTGCAAGAGTGCTTAGAAGGCTTTAGGCTCCAAGTTTAGGTTAAAAGCTTTAGTTCTTCAGCTTCCCTGTGATTGTCTCAATTCTTGCTCCAGTGCACGAAGGAACAGACAATATTCTCCAGGTTTGCAGCCCTCTGTTCTTTGCTCCAGATTTATATTTTGCCTCATAAATACCAACCCTCACAAGTCATTTACCAACTTAATTGAAAACAAAACCAGCTGATAAACAGAAACTTTATGTTGTGGATAAGAAAAGAGATAAGCCCATTAAAGGGATACTGACATGATTTAACTACTATTTCCATGAATCCCATAGCCTAGGGCCTTATTTATTAAAATCTGAATTGTTTAAATTAAAAAATTCTGACCAAACTAGAATCGATTGGACCTTATTTATTATTCAAAAATCACAATTTAATTGGATCGGACACAAACATGAAAAAATCAAGTGAAAATCCGAATCGCTCGATTTTTTTGGGCTTTTTCCCAAAAACCCACAATTTTTCGGATTTTTGCCCGAAAAGTCTGAAATAGTTGGGTTTTCAAGCTAATTCCAGTGCAAACCCCAGAAACTTCCAAATAGGATAGGGACCTCTCCAATGGACTTACATAGAACCTCGGCAGGTCTGAGATGCTGGATTCAAAAATTCAAGGGTTTTTTTTTCCACTAAAAATTTGGATTCAATAAATACTTTAATAAATAACCCCTGTAATGTTTTGGAGATTACAATTCTTTCCATTGCTGTTAAAAATATTGAATTTTGTACAGCCTTACAGGGGTGGTTCACCTTTAAAGAATTGTTCAGTATAAAAATAAAAACTGGGTAAATAGATAGGCTATGCAAAATAAAAAAAATTCTAATATAGTTAGCCAAAAATGTAATGTATAAAGGCTGGAGTGACTGGATGTGTAACATAATAGCCAGAACACTACTTCCTGCTTTTCAGCTTTCTTGGTTTCCACTGATTGGTTACCAGGCAGTAACCAATCAGAGACTTGAGGGGGGGCACATGGGTCATAACTGTTGCTTTTGAATCTGAGCTGAATGCTGAGGATCAATTGCAAACTCACTGAACAGTTATGTCCCATGTGGCCCCCCTTATAGTCACTGACTAACTCAGAGTTAGAGAGCTGAAAAGCAGGAAGTAGAGTTCTGGCTATTATGTTACACACACACTCACTCCAGCCTTTATACATTACATGTTTGGCTAAATAATTATATTAGAAACATTTTTTTATTTTGCAGTTTTTTATTTTTATACTGAACTGTTCTTTTAAGTTAACTTTTAGTATATTATAAAATGGGCAATCCTAGCAACTTTTCAATTGGTCTTCATTATTTATTTCTTATAGTTTTTGAAATATTTGCCTTCTTCTTCTGACTCTTTCCAGCTTTCAAATGGGGGTCACTGTCCACATCTAAAAAAACAAATGCTCTGCGAGGATAAAAAAGTATTGTTATTGCTAATTTTAATTACTCATCTATTCAGGCCTCTCCTATTCTTATTCCAGTCTCTTATTCAAATTAATGAGTGGTTGCTAGGGGAATTTGGACCCTAGCAACCAGGTAGCTGAAATTACAAACTGGAGAGCTGCTGAATAAAAAGCTAAATAACTCAAAAACCACAAATGATAAAAAATAAAAACCAATTGCAATTGCAAAATGAGGGGAACCCCACACCTTCCACAGTTGTACTAGCAGTGTCCTCCCCAGTGTAATAGAGATATAAATGAAATCATGTCAGTATCCCTTTAAGAGGCTCTTCAGGAGCTGTACATAAAGGAGTAGATGGTATACAAAGAAATACTGGCGCATACATAAGCACAAGATGGACAATGTTTGCACTGCTGGGTCTCTGGAAACAGACAGGGGTTATTTATAAACACTGGGCAACTTTGCACCTGGGCAGTAACTCATGGCAACTAATCAGATGATTACTTTCAGTGTTCAACCTACAACTTGCTGAAAAATGCTAATAGCTGATTGGTTGCTATGGGTTACTGCCCAGGTGCAAATCTGCCCACTGTTTATAAGTGAGGCCCAGTGAATACTACTGAGAGCAACTTCTCTGACTCTTGTGCTATCCAAACACTTAGCCCCGAGTCCTATTTCAGAATGGTTTGCTTCAAATAAGGGTTTTTTGGTGCAATTTATTAACACGGAGGTAAGTTAATACTAAAGGCTTCCAGTTGTAGTCGCACAGTTACTAGACTTGTTGCCCCATGCAATTGCTACTTGATCCCCTTCCGTTCTGTTGCACTTTTGGGAACAGCAGCTTTTCTTTGAATTATATCAGTTCTGGGAGGCTTGTGAAACAGCTGAGGGTCCTGATCTCTTGATTTAACAGATTTATTTCTTCTCTTTGATTGGATCTCCTGAATCTCCTTCTTCTTTGCCTCCCACTCTTCATCCAATTCATCCAAAGGGTTTCCCTCTGCTTCTGCTGTTTGTCGATACGCAGCACATTCTGCCTCTGCTCTGCAACGGGAAAGATCATAGTATAGAACCCACATTAATATCTTGTTTCCTTATACTGGTATGGGATCCGTTATCCAGAAACCCTTATCCAGAAAGTTCTGAATTACGGAAAGGCCGTCTCCCATAGACTCCATTTTATCCAAATTTTTTAAAAAATTATTTCCTTTTTCTCTGTAATAATAAAACAGTAGCTTGTGCTTGATCCCAACTAAAATATAATTAATCCTTATTGGAAGCAAAACCAGCCTATTGGGTTTATTAAATGTTTATATGAATTTCTAGTAGACTTAAGGTATGAAGATCTAAATTACAGAAATAACCCCCAAAGTGTAATTGTTTCCATCTTGCCCTGCTGTTGCTTATAGTACATTATTATACCTCCTACCACCTCACTAGCTGCTTTTGGAGCCCCACTATATATACGGCTCTGTCTCTTCTGTTTGCGACCCCTGTCAAATTATTCAAATGAAACTTACACTTCAAGTAACTTGACGCAGTCCTTATGTCCATATATCTCTGCTATTCTCCTGGGAGTATCTCCATGTAGATCAGACAGATCAATAGGAGCATGCAGGGAGTGCAGAGCCCTCAGAACACTAAGTTTCCCCGATTCTGCTGCAAAATGAGCTGCTGTCCACCCACTGTCAGTTCTCAAGCAAGGCCGGGCCCCGTATTCAATCAGCAGCTTGACTGTATCCGCTTGGCCTGCACATAAAGAGGAGAAAGAGACGGAAAACTTCATTATTCATCAAACGTGGATCAGTTACTGTCACATCAGTAGAACACACTGGGACACATAAAATTAGCATGTCCGGCAGAAGTGGGGCATTAGGAGCCCAGCAAACTTTGTGTGAAAGTCGACCCGAACCTGCCCACAACGTAAACCCAGGTCGTACCGCACATCACTAGTTGCCAACTTTGTCAGTATCAAAATCTGGGCAAAGGGAAGGGCGATGATTTCAGAGGGGCAATTATGTAATGTCAGCGGGTGGAGTTGTGATTTCAGGGGCATGTCTGGTGACACGAGGGGAGTGGCCACCACTAGTGATGGGTGAATTTGTCCGGTTTCACTTCGCCGTGAAATTTGCAAATTTCCTGCGAAATCCGCAAAACGGGTGAAAAATTATCAAAACACGAATTTTGACGCCTGCAACAATTTTGACAGGCGTCATTTGGCATCCATTTAATTGCCGCCAGCGTCAGAATTGAGGCCAGCGTCAGAATTGTCACTGGCGTAAAAAAAAAAACCTTTGATGCTAGTGAATTTTCGATGCAATCTCGTGAATTCGCACCTGCCGAATAAATTTGCCCATCACTAGCTATCACGCACTACTCATAAAATGTTGCCGTATTTTTAAACTGTAAGAATGTTTTGAACTGGGCAGCCCCCTAAAAAAACCAGGCCGTCCAGGTTTAAAACCGACAAGCAGCAACCCTAGTGGTTACCCTGAGCTAAGTCGCCCTGTCGCAATTTCAGAAGAGGAGCGCAATCAGAGAATCGGTAAGTAATTTCTTAATAAAAGCTTTGCGAATTAAAAGTTTAAGGGCTCTTACACATGAGCGTTCTGACCTGCGCTCCCCTGCGTTCCGTTTTTCGGCATTCAGCCGCAGGGGAGCGCAGGAATAGACGCATGTCATTATTTCAAATGGAGCTGTACTCACTCAGGCGCGTGTAGGCGCCGAACGCAGGAAAAATGCAGCATGTTGCGTCTGAACCTGCGTTCTGCGCCTACACGCGCCTGAGTGAGTACAGCCCCATTTGAAATAATGACTTGCGTCTATTCCTGCGCTCCCCTGCGGCTGAACGCCAAAAAACGGAACGCAGGGGAGCGCAGGTCAGAACGCTCATGTGTAAGAGCCCTAAACTGTGTTGGTATTTTTTTTCGTTAAGAAGAAACTTTTTTATTTTTTTAAATAAAATTACTGTTACTGGTCCTTTAAACAGGGAATCACTTATAGATGTATTAATTGGCTGCGGGCTAAAAATCTCTTTGTTATTTCACTATAGCCCCTGAGTTAAGGGGAAGTACACCATGGTCTTATTACTAAGTCACAGTTTACTGGGGGACTTGATGTTAAATGCACTACAAAGTTAAAATGCTAATAGATAGTGTCAGAAGGAAATTATTCACAGGTGTATATTTGTTGGCTGGGGCTTAATTGCTCCCAGTTTTCCCACTAGAGCTCCTGAGCTAAGGGTAAGTGCACAATGGTCTTATTACTCAGTCACACTGGTTGCTGGGGGACTTGATTATAAATACACTACAAACTTATAATGCTCACAAATAGTGTAGGACTCACGTACAACGAGGGGCCTTGACGTGGCACGTGAGCTTACATATTTTGGCCAAAGTGTGGTACTAACACCTCATTTTTTGTAATTATTTTTGCAAATTAGTGGTTACACTGTCCACTACTACTGCTGTTTCCAACCTTAAATCTTTCTGCCTTGCTGCTCTGTACATTTGGGATGCCATCCATGAATTCCTCCGCAGAGAATCATCCCATAGTCTTTTCAAAAACTCCCTCTTAGGACACTTGTATAAAACCCGGACTGTCACTTATATTTCATTGTCACCTACTGTCACCTCTTGCGCTTAATATCCCTCCTATTTGTGTCTTTCTGTCTCCCGCTTAGATTGTAAGCTCTACAGGGCAGGGATTTGCATCCTTTTGACTCTTCCACACTATAATGTAACTTTATATTATATATACTTTGTATTTATTTGTATTTATTATCACATAGGCCCCTGTTTGTTCTACTCGTTTACTGTTCTGCTGTACAGCACTGCATACGTAAGTACCATTATATACATAGCAACTAAAAAAACACAGTCAGCAGGTTCAGTTAAAATAATTGACTTTAATAGTCTTTTAAAACTAGTTACTCCAAATGAGCCTGTGGAGTGCTTTGTACTCATTTCACCTGCACCCAGAAAAGTTGTGTTTTTGTTTGGTGAGTGCTCCTCCGTTGCCCCATAACATATACATACTGTACATACAAATATATAGCAGTTTCAGTGGCGTAACTACCAGGGGTGCAGGGGGTGCGATCGTACCTGGGCCCACACCCCCTTGGGGCCCACCGGAGCCATGATAACAGTTATTGTGGGAGGCTGGGCAGGGGAGATTTTGCAGCATGCATGCCAACAGCACAATTCATAGGGGTAGGGCCTGACGGGGGCCCCGGGTGCCCATCCTGTACCAGGGCCCGCTGGCAAGTAGTTACGCCACTGAGCAGCTTAATACAAGGAAGACATACAAAACTCTCACAGCTGAGGAAGGCATTGGTTCTTGATGCAGCCCACTTTAACCTCTAGATGGCGCAATTGCTCAAACAGAAAAGAATGAAAGCAGAAATGAACAATTCAAGGATTACATTTATAATATGTCTAATCTTTAATATCTGAAATCCCGTCTCCTTTAGTTAACATTGGATCCTTCTCTGCCCATTCAACACCAGGTCCCACAGGCCTCCTTACATTCCGTTTGCTTGCTGCTGCTGCTGCTTATGTAATGTAATAAAAGCAACACATATTTCATATGGTCTAGTAACCTGTAGCAACCGCTTAGATGTCTGCTTTTAAACAGGTGAACGCTCAGCGCTACCTGACAGTGGTATTTTCAATTATTTCGATTTTAGTCCGTCATCTCTTTTATTTGGAATTTTAACAGCTATCTGGTTGCTAGGGTACAATTTACTCTAGCAACCAGGTAGTAGTTCGAGTGACTGTAGAGGGGGAGAGTAGATGTAAATTATTAGCAATACTCTGAGGCACATTTATCAAAGGTCGAATTCTTTTAAAACGAAATTCGACCAATCAAATTTATTAATGAAATCTAATTTTTTAAACTCGGATGAATAGAATCGACCGGAAAACTTGAATGTCAGGAAGGCTGCAAACAACTTCAAATTGATCCCTGGACGTCCCTCATTTACTTAAACAGCAATTCGGCAGGTGGTGACTAGTTGAATTTGAGTTCTTAAGGGCAGAGACACACACTGTTATTTGGGGAGATTAGTCGCCCAGCGACAAATCGCTTCTTATTCGGACGACTAATCTTCCCAAACTCTCTTCCCGCCAGCTGTCGGGATGGCACTCGAATCGCTTCGGCTTTCCGAAGTCACTCGCCTTTGGAAAACAAAGCGTCCCAAGTGCCATCCCGTCGGTGATTTCGATTCTAGCCGGCGGGAAGAGAGTTCGGGAAGATTAGTCGCCTGAAGAAGAGGTGATTTGTCGCCGGGTGACTAAATCTCCCCGAATCTTTGTGTGTGTCTTTGCCCTAAAGGGCCAGAGTATGATAAATTTCAAAAATCTAATTCAAATTTTTAAAAATCTCTAATCGAATTTGAATAACTCCCTAGTCAAATCTGACAGTTGTGACCATATAAAAACCTGAAAATTCGAATTTCTAATTCAAATTTTCAATTTGACCCTTGATAAATCTGCCCCTCAGTATCAATGTCATTGTAACCTATCAGAGCAATAGTATTTTTGCTGCCAAGGTCAGTGACCCCCAAACAACCAGACAAGCTGGAAGGAGACAAAAGAGGAAGACAAATAATTAAACAAGACCAATACCTTTGGCCGCAGCCCAGTGCAAGGCTGTCCTGTCGCTCCAGTCACCATCTTTGTAATTTGGGTCAAAGAGACCTTTCTTCAGTATCTGTGAAACCAAATCATAATCCCCTAGTGCAGCAGCTTGGTGGAGCTCAGTTATTTCAGCCATTCTGTACAGCTGGATCTGGAAGATACAGACAACTGGGTTAGTAGAACCCCCGCATGTCTCAGCATGGACTCAGTTAAAGGGGAGCTTCATTCCTGAACATAATTCTTTGCTCATGCTGGCTGATGACACTTAGAAACTCTCTGCCAACTCATATATGGCTGACATGCTCTAGTCTGAATACTTACTGGAAAGGAATACTAATTATTATTCATAATGTGACAAAGAATGAAATCCAGATAGATAATAAAGTGCTAATTATGTTAAATATATCACAAGAGACTAATGAAGTGATTACGGACACACCCTCTCTACATCTCCTCCAATCGGCGAAAGCCCTGATCCCGGGGAAGTGGAAGTCCACATGAATCCCTACATTTATGGAATGGGTAACTAAAGTGGAAGAAATTAGACAGCTAGTACAATAGATACCTTAAATGGACAACAAAAGCTCAAATTTTTGGAAAATATGGTCCCCTTGGATTAGATCCTTAGGCAAAGGGTAAACATTTAGGGGCAGATTTAACAAGGGTCAAAGTGAAAATTCGAATTTCGGAATTGGATTTTTTGAGTTTTTTTTAAGGCCAAAACTGTCAAAGTGTCGACTAGGGAATTGTTAAAATTCGATTCGAGTTTTTTAAAGAATTCGATTTTTGAGATTTATCATACACTGGGCTTTTAAGAACTCGAATTCGACTATTCTCCACCTAAAACCTGCCGAATGGCTGTTTTAGCCTATGAAAGACATTCTGGGATCAATTTGGAGTTGTTTGCAGCCCTCCTGACATTCGAATTTGTTGCACAGAAAAAAAATCTAATTGAGTTTGAAAAACTCTAATCAAATTCGAATTGAGATTTAAAGACTCAAATCGAATTCGATTCGAGTTTTCGGGTCGATCCTATTCACTGACTTTGAAAAATTTGATTTTCAAAAAAAATTTTGATTGGTCGAATTTCGAATTCATGGGAGTTTTACAAAACTCCCATGAACTCCAAATTTGACCATGATAAATCTGCCTCCCCATTTACGTTTAGAGTGCTTTTGATCTCCTCCCCATTCAGTTTCTAGAATAAACAACCTAGATGCGTCAGAGGGTTAGTAAATGGGTGGGAGGTAGGGTTGTCACCTTTTTTGGAAAAAAATACCAGCCTTCCTATATATATACTGTACATCTTTTTTTCCCTATTAAAGCGGTTGTTCACCTTTGAGATAACTTTTAGTATGATGTAGAGAGTGATATTCTGAGACAATTTGTAATTGGTTTTCATTTTTTTATTATTTGTGGTTTTGGAGTTATTTAGCTTTTTATTCAGCAGCTCTTCAATTTTCATAATTTTTACTGGCCAGGCCGGTAAAATCCCTACTGGGAGGTGTTTTTCTTTTCTTATTTTATTCTAATAGCAAGTATACCATAGTAATGACTTCTTGTATGGAATTTTCTTTTTTTTTTTGTGTATAAAGAACCTTGTGACCCCTCCCCCCTTTTTTTTCCTTTTCGTATCCCTCCCCATTCTTTTCGTAAAATGCTAAATAAAGATTATAAAAACAAAAATTAACTCCCTGCCAAATAGGGAAAGAATGAGATGTCAGTTAGCAGAATGTAAAGCAGCCGACTTTCAGGAGCAGATTTATGAAAGGTCAAAGTGAAAATTCGAATTAAAAAAATTCGAATTTCGAGCAAATTTTTGTGTACTTCGACTAGGGAATAGTCAAAATGTGAAAAGTTGAATTTCAAAATTTATCATGTACTGTCGACTTCGACCATTCGCCTGCTGAATTGCTGTTTTAGCCTGTGGGGGACCTCCTAAAACCTTTTTGGATTCAATTGGTGGACTTGGAAAAATCAAATTTTTTTTGGGGAAAAACTTTGATTCGAATTCCATCGAATGCGCTATTACTTCGATTCGTATGATTCGAATTCGATGGAAAGCGGAACTATTTGGCCAAAAAGTTTTTTAAATTCGAGATTTAACTGTTGATAAATCTGCCCCTCCGTGTGTACTACCTGGAGTCCTGCAGTAACTAACAACTTTTATAAATACATGTCTTTCTAGGCAAAAGAGATTGCTCTATGTGTTCAGATATGCTCTAGGCTACTTGGCAAGAGAGCAAATAGCAAACCAGGCATCAGTCATCTTGGCTCCTACCCATAATTCTCTGTTCATGCTGGAAATTGACTGTAGGTCGAGCTGGCAGGCTGGGAGAGAAGGCGATGGCAGTTGGCTAGGACAGTTGATGGACACTGCTAGGCTACTATCTTGGCCTGGGTCAGGTGATTGCCATGAAATCAATACGTAGTAATTTGAGGCATTTTGATACCCAATGTGCATCTGATATTTCATTCAAATCAATATTTATTTAGTTTTTCATCAAAAGGAAAGGGGAGGTGGTAACATAGTAACATAGTAAGTAAGGTTCAAAAAAGACACACGTCCATCGAGTTCAACCTTTTTTTTTTTTTTTTTAACTACCTATCTGCCAGTTGATCCAGAGGAAGGCAAAAAAACCCATCTGAAGCCTCTCCAATTTGCCTTAGAGGGGGGGAAATTCCTTCCTGACTCCAAAATGGCAATCGGACCAGTCCCTGGATCAATCAATGGTACAGAAAGGAAAAAAAAACATTTTAGCATTGATCACTCTGTTACACTCTTTATTATTTATTACACATTTGTCCATCAGAGACAAGACATATATCAGCAAATGTTTTCTGTAATTGTAACTTCTATGTTTTCTGTTTTATTATTTTTTTACCATATACTTCCATGTATTCTGACCATGGTCTCCAATTTAAAACATGACCTTTTTCTATAAGCAATTATTTCTTCTGTGTTTCTCATTTCCTCTATACACTTTATCCAATCTGAGACCTGAGGGGGGTCTATTGATTTCCATTTACGTGGGATTAATAATTTTGCTGAAGTTATAATATATTTTGAAGTTGTTGGAACAGATTTTTACCCAATCTTCCAATCTAGTTCCAATTCCCATTTACTAGCAAATGGTGGAGTAATTACCTTGTTTGATATCAGTCTTTTATATAGAAAATAAATAGGATTTAAGAAATTGGGTTCCTTTATCTATAATTGTTTTGTAACCAAGATAGTTCTGTATTTTGTTTTGTAATTTCCATGGCGTCAATATTACTTTTTATTCTTTCATAAATGAATTCGTTGTTTGGATTTTCTCCATACATTGCATTGAATTTTTCTAGTGTAATTATCTTGTTGGCTTCCAAAAAATCTTTTATTCTAATTGTTTTAGAATTTTTTTCAGACCCATTTTGTAGTTTGTTATTCTCTGTTTCTAAATAAAAGTCAGGATTATTCAACAAAGGTATCAGTTTTGAGGGATATGAAATTAAATCATGTTCTTTATTCATTCTATGCCAGTATTTAACTGTAGGGTAAAACGTTATTTCAGAACTATTACTATGGAGATTCATCTTTTCTGTCCAGATCAAGGTATCTAACATTGCAATGTTGTCACTTTTTTCTGCTGTCATATCAGGGTTTAGGCCTTTTTCTGTGCCATGTTAAGATCCTAGACAATTGTATTGCATAATAGTACGTTTGTAAACATGGTAAGCCTACTCCTCCCATTTCTTTTGTTCTTATTAAAGGGATACTGTCATGGGAAAAAAAATGTTTCAAAATGAATCACTTAATAGTGCTGTTCCAGCAGAATTCTGCGCTGAAATCCATTTCTCAAAAGAGCAAACAGATTTCTTTATATTTAATTTTAAAATCTGACATGGGGCTAGACATTTTGTCAATTTCCCAGCTGCCCCAAGTCATGCGACGTGTGCCTGCACTTCAGGAGAGAAATGCTTTCTGGCAGGCTGCTGTTTCCTTCTCAATGTAACTGAATGTGTCTCAGTGAGACATGGGTTTTTACTATTGAGTGTTGTTCTTAGATCTACCAGGCAGCTGTTATCTTGTGTTAGGGAGCTGTTATCTGGTTACCTTCCCATTGTTCTTTTGTTTGGCTGCTGGGGGGGAAGGGAGGGGGGTGATATCACTCCAACTTGCAGTACAGCAGTAAAGAGTGATTGAAGCTTATCAGAGCACAAGTCACATGACTTGGGGCAGCTGGGAAATTGACAATATGTCTAGCCCCATGTCAGATTTCAAAATTGAATATAAAAAAATCTGTTTGCTCTTTTGAGAAATGGATTCAGTGCAGAATTCTACTGGAGCAGCACTATTATCTGATTCATTTTGAAAAAAAAATTTTTTCCCATGACAGTATCCCTTTAAAGTTTTATATGCAATTCTAGGTACAGCTTTTTTCTAGATAAATTTGGATATTCCCTATTTGATAATGTCAAAAAATTGTATGAGTACATCAATAGGCATGTTTTGAAAAACTTATAATATTTTCGGAAAAATTAGCATTTTAACAATATTTATCCTACCAAACCATGATACACATATGTTATTACAATTTCATATATACTTATGTTATCTATTATAGGCATGTAGTTTTTTTTGTACAATAATTTTTCATTTTGAGCTAGATGGATACCAAGATATTCAATAGAGTCTTTAGCCCATTTAAAAGAGAAGTTAGTTGTTTGTTGTGATAGGGTAACATTGAGTATTTCAGATTTGTTATAATTAAGTTTAAAGTTAGATAAAGAACCAAAGGTGTTTATGAGGCTCATCGGATTTGGAATAGTGATATGAGGTTTTGTTATGTAAAATAATAGATCATCTGCAAGTGCTGATATCTTGTAGTGAGTGTCACCAACTTCGATTCCTGTAATATCTATATTCAGTCTAACTGCAATTAGAAGAGATTCTATAGTTAACACAAATAACAAAGGGGACAACGGGCACCCCTGTCTGGTCCCATTTCTTCTGGATACTTTGTCTGATAATGTTCCATTTACCTTTATTTTAGCATTTGGACATTGATACAGTGACATTATTTTACTTATCAATTTTTCACCAAATCCCAACGATTTCCATATATTGCCAATCTACTCTATCAAATGCTTTTTCAGCATCCATTGATATTATTAAAGCCTCTTCTTTCTTTTTTTTCATAACTTTAATTAAATGTAATGCTCTAATCGTATTATTTTTTCCTTCTCTTCCAGGTATAAAACCTGATTGATCAACATGGATTAAGGCTGGTAAGTATGTTATAATTCTATTTGCTATAAGTTTTGCAAATATCTTTTGATCAATATTAATAAGGGAAATAGGCCTATAGCTGGAACATTCATGTGGGTCTTTACCTAGCATCTGATATTTCATTCTACCATTTGGGTTACAAACAGGTCTTTGATCGATAAACTTTAAACCGATACGGGGTAAGAGATTAATATGTAGAATTAAAATGAATCACTGAGCTTGTGAAATTGACTGGAGACTGACTTATCTCCCAGAGATTTAATACAGGGTGTAACTTACAGTGTAACCATGTATCAGCCAATGTGCAGCATGTGACTGGCAGGGGAATGAGAACAAATCTGACTCATAATCATTCAAACTTATCTGTAGGGGTTATTTGGGCTCACTCGCCAGCACTCTAATATCACTCACTGAGATACCATATAGCTCATGACTATGCAAAGCTGCTTAAAAGGACTGTGCAATATGGAAACTGCCAGTGTCTCATTGTTTTTGTTATGATAATGATAAAACACTTGCTAAATCAGTTAATCCACAGAAACTCAGCATTGAAACCAATTTAATAATCAGAATATATAAACTACTCATTTATGGTGAAACTCATGTATTATAGAAAATAATGTACCTACTTCATGAGGGGGACATGCCCTGTATTACTCACTCTTTGTCTTCATATGGTCACAGAACAACCCCTCAGTGACTTCCAATATCCTTATTTACAGTAGGGGGTACATTATCCCTTATAATACATGAGTGATACTCAGAGTTCCCTGTATATTTCAGCCTGCAGCCTTTATATAGTCACAGAAGCCCTTAGTGACTTCTAATATCCTTATCGTTTACAGTAGGGGGTACATTATCACTTATAATACATGAGAGATACTCAGAGTTCCCTGTATAACTCAGCCTGCAGCCTTGTGCCTTTATATGGTCACAGAACAACCCCTCAGTGACTTCTAATATCCTTATCATTTACAGTAGGGGGTACATTATCCCTTATAATACGAGTGATACTCAGAGTTCCCTGTATAACTCAGCCTGCAGCCTTGTGTCTTTATATAGTCACAGAACAACCCCTCAGTGACTTCTAATATCCTTATCATTTACAGTAGGGGGTACATTATTCCTTATAATACACAAGTGATACTCAAAATTCCCTGTATAACTCAGCCTGCAGCCTTGTGCCTTTATATGGTCACAGAACCCCTCAGTGACTTCTAATATCCTTGTCATTTACAGTAGGGGGTACATTATCCCTTATAATACATGAGTGATACTCAGAGTTCCCTGTATAACTCAGCCTGCAGCCTTGTGCCTTTATATGGTCACAGAACCCCTCAGTGACTTCTAATATCCTTATCATTTACAGTAGGGGGTACATTATCCCTTATAATACATGAGTGATACTCAGAGTTCCCTGTATAACTCAGCCTGCAGCCTTGTGCCTTTATATGGTCACAGAACCCCTCAGTGACTTCTATTATCCTTATCATTTACAGTAGGGGGTACATTATCCCTTATAAATACATGAGTGATACTCAGAGTTACCTGTATAACTCAGCCTGCAGCCTTGTGCCTTTATATGGTCACAGAACCCCTCAGTGACTTCTAATATCCTTATCATTTACAGTAGGGGGTACATTATCCCTTATAATACATGAGTGATACTCAGAGTTCCCTGTATAACTCAGCCTGCAGCCTTGTGCCTTTATATGGTCACATAACCCCTCAGTGACTTCTATTATCCTTATCATTTACAGTAGGGGGTACATTATCAATTATAAATACATGAGTGATACTCAGAGTTCCCTGTATAACTCAGCCTGCAGCCTTGTGTCTTTATATGGTCACAGAACAACCCCTCAGTGACTTCTAATATCCTTATCATTTACAGTAGAGGGTACATTATCCCTTATAATACATGAGTGATACGCAAGAGTTCCTTGTGAGGCAGGTTTAATTCCATATAGGCCATGATGGACTTTTTTGGGTCGTGAACAATTCTAGGTGCTCCATCTCCCTTGTGATAAAAAAATTAGAGAAAATTCTCCCTTGTGATAATAAATTAGAGAAACAAAACTCCAGCCAAATGAATAATTAGAGGCCGATTAATTTTAATAAACGATCCCCTGAAACTACAGCTCCCAACATTCCCTAACAGCACTTAGCACAAAGAATTAAATATGCAAAGTACAAAAAAGAAATCTCAAATTGCCAGTTTTTCCCTTAATGTAAAATTCATCATTTCCAGTGTAATGCCACCCCTTGCTAACATGCGCAAAATTGTGAGGGCTTCTAGGTGCAAAGCCCAGAGGGTGCCCTGTACGGATCACTTGGTAAAGTAAACTTACTTGTTCAGCTGAGCTCTAGATGTGCAGAAAGGCCCCCCCATTAACTGCTCACAGCTTTATTCAGTATATGCCTTGGGCAACATAGTGCAGAGAGGATATGCAACTGCCTGTTGTGTTGTCTCTGGTCACTATAGAAACCTGCCCCTCCTCTTTGCACTTAAAGCAGTAGTACTATTATACCAGAGAAACAAACAGGGACTAGATTTTCTTTTCGTCACTATATTACAGCTAGGAATGCCCAGATGTTCTGTTACACCCTTAATTTAGGGGGTTAAGATATGAGTGTTTGATGGGTGGAGTTGTGATTTTCTAAATACGATCAGTGCAGCCCATCTGGCAGACATTCCTAGAAACATCCCATCCCGATCTGGCAAGGCTACCTTAATGGTCAGGCCACACTGGGAGTTTTGGGGAGATTTGGTCGCCTGGCGACTAATCGCCTCGTTTTTGCAACGACCAATCTCCCCAAACGCCTTCCCTCACTCAGCGCCGGCTAAAATGAAAAAAAAAAACGCCGGCGCTAATCACACACGGTGATTTGTTTTCCTAACTAGCCCGGCTCCGGAAAACGAAGCGTTGCATGTGATTCCCGACTTCGGAAAACGAATCGCCTTGTGTGATTATACCCAAAGGGTTGCCATCTCTTCTGCAAAAAATGTACCAGCCTTCCTATATCTGTGATCTATCTGCCCAACACTTATAGAGGCACATTTATCAAAGGTCGAATTTCGAATTCATGTGAGTTTTTAAAAACTCCCCTAAACTCCCATAAATTAGACCAATCCAAATTTATTAATAAAATCGAATTTTTAAAACTCGGAAGAGTTAATTCGACCCGAAAACTTGAATCGAATTCGATTACATTTTTTTTCTCCAGGAAAAAACTCGAATGTCAGGCTGCAAACAGCTCCAAATTGATCCCTGGACATCTCCCATTGACTCAAACAGCAATTCTTGTATCATGGACAGCACCGTTCACGGGTTTCTTTTCTTTATAATGACTTTATTGAGACATGGCTCTGACCACTTGATGGTGGCTTGATAAAAGACCGATGGCGGTCTGAAACGTTACCGATTGTTTGGGTCAGAGCCCATGTCTCAATAAAGGCGTTTTAAAGAAAAGAAACCCGTGAATGGTGCTGTCCGTGATACAAAATTTGCTATAACAAGTTGGAGGTGGAAATTGTTGGACATGCACCAGATTGAAGGAATTTAGAGGGCACGGACTAAAGAACCTCTCAAACAGCAATTCAGCATGTTTTAGGTGGCGAATAGTTGAATTCTGAGTTCTTAAAGGGCCAGAGTATGATAAATCTCGAATATCGAATTTGAATAACTCCCTAGTCGAAAATTTTAATTTTTAATTTGACCCTTGATAAATCTGCCACTTACTGTCTAGCCTGGAAACCAATGCTGCCTTGTGCTGCATTGTTGTTTATCAAGGTAATCGGGTCATTAGAACCTTATGTTACACAACACTAGTGCAATTACACAGCTGCCCTGTGTCACTGATTGTTCTTTATACTGTAAGCAGCTTCCAGTTTCCTTTTTCCATCAGAGAAATAAATATTTGGATTGTGAGTAAAGGTTTCCAGGCAGAACTCACTAAACAGAGATGTGACACAATCACGCACACATATTCTACATATTCATACCTCCTAACTGTCCTGTTTAAAGCCTCAGGCAACTTAAAGGTGATGATGTAATCTATTGCTGTTCGTCCAATTAAAGATGATAAATCATCTGGTGAGAAACCCATCCCATCTAACAACATGGTACGTACAAAGTTCTCTCTCTTAAAGGGGTCTTTATCAGATAAATCAGGGACTGGGAAAAGGCGCCTTCTCTCCCAGAAACTTGCTGGATTGACCTGTTCTCCTTGGCCACATACCTGAACTGACACTACATCTACAGCTTCTGGAAGCCCTTGATCTACCTGTCCCTGGATAACTTCTGTCAATACATTAGCAGCAGAAAAAGCCACATTCCCAGCCAACCCTCCAGCTTGCACTCCCCCCACATTCACCCTCCATTCCCCCAACACCTGTCACAGCCTCACTCACATTCCCAACAGTTACAGAGGCCTCCACTTCATTCTCCTCAATCACCCCACTCTCCGCCCTCTCACTCAGCAGATTTTGTTGGTGTAATGTCCATCTCTTCTGCATGCAGTTCTTCCGGATTTGCTATAACTTTGCCTTTAACTTTTGGCAGGTCTGGAAAATCTTGATCTGATGACAATTCAAAAGCCTGGCCCTTCTTCCCAACAGTAGCTTTAAAGGCCTTTTCATCCTTCTGCTTCTTTTCCTGGGCATCCCCGTCCTGCTGATCAAATGCCATGTTCTGCCAGTTTATCTTGTCAAGTCGCCTCTGCCGCCTGGGGGGTAAAGGCTTTATGAATTCCGCCTCACTCTCAGATGACGCAGGGCTGTTAGATGTGCTTGTCTGAAATGACTTTCCCAAAGCTGGTTTTTGCTGCTGGAGTGCAGACACTGGATGCCATTGCTGTAAATCTCTGTTTATTTTGATAAACTTCCTTCCAGGGACCGACATCTTTATACAGCTCAGAAATGTGAAGCTCTATACCAGCAAGCTCATTCCCCAGTTCATCTCGTTTGCACTTGTTAGATTCCTTAAATGTATCATTTGAAAACACCATTGCATTTGTTAAATGTTTTATTGATATTTCCAAAGACTTTTTCCTGTTTTGTAATGTAGCTAATTCTTTTAATGCTTCAGCTACTTTTTCTGCAGTAATTGTCTCTTTAACTTTGCCTTTAATACTTGCATGTTTCTGCTCTGCCCCTTTAAATGCAGCTCCTTTACTGGTGTTATGAACAATGCTGGTTCCAGGGCTTACACCAGGGCTGTTGCATTCTGACCCATGGGGAACTGGTGCAATGCTGGAAACTTTACTCTTTCTCTCCTTTCCACTGGGAACTTTAGTGGCACCGGGTGCTGCTCCATGGTGTGAAGATGTGGGTGCTTGAGTGCAAGGTCTGGCAGCTGCACCCGTAGCCCCACTCTCCTGGCAAGCTGGCTGTGATGGTAACACACAAACTGGAGAGTTAATTTCTGCACCCGATTCCTCCCCCACCTGGCCAACTGATTCCAGCTCACACAATGGTGAAACAGTTTGTTTGGTTTTGCAGCACTGGACTTTCTGCTGCTCACACTCCACAGTCACACATTGCTGGGAGGCACTTTGGCAAATATTTAAGTCACTTTGCACATTTGTTTTAAAGTCAGTTTTTTTCACAGAAGCATGTTTATCTTCATGTACATTAACATGTATTACTGGCAGCTCAATATTAACTTCTGGTGAAATTAAAGGCACAGTTTGTATTTCCATACCTTTGTGTTCCTGCTGATTTATTTCCTCATCCAATATTTGCTTTGCCTCCACTTTCCCCTGTAGCACAGGGTTAACATTAGCAGCTCCAGGGGAGATCTTTCCTTTAGGGGCACCTGTGTGGGCTTCCAACTCCTGAGCACGAGCTGCTGCTGCATTTTTCTGCTTCTGCCTCCTGGTCTCAGCCACAAACTTTTCCACCTCCATCTCACTGCTGCTTTTTCCCCGTGGAGTTCTTGGGGTCCCAACAGATGAGGATCTCAGTCTTGGCCTTGAAAGTTCAGCCACATGGCTAGGCCCCAAAGCCTGGGCCTCAGTTTTCCGGGTAGCCCGACCAGCCCTAGCAGGGCCTGGGCTTGCTCCAGACATGAGAGAGCTGTCTGATACACAACTGCTTCCAATGTGGATCAGATAGGATCTGTGCAGCCACTGGGACAGAATGCTCTGTTATACAAATAGGTAGACTCTCAGCCATAAAGCAGGACAGGACTGCTGCTTACAATGGGGATCAGATAGGATCTGTGCAGCCACTGGGACAGAATGTTAAACAGAGAGCTAGAATCCTCAGCCATAAAGCAAGATTTTTACCGGACATTGTCTTCAAACACACATTCAAACTTACTATTACTGTTTTTGTGATACTGTCCCTTTAACTGTTTAAGTGCATCCCTTCCCTGCAATTGTTGCTGTGATGAATAAGATACAGTGTGTCAGCAAGTAATAGAATAAAAGTAAAGTTCAGCCCCTCCCACTGTGAGCTGGGCGAGTGTCAGGAAAAAAAGCTGAGCCCCGCCCTCTTTGCACACTCATACAAACAGAAGTGCTGGTCCTGTGGCAAAGTCAGCTGAGGCTCGGCCAGCAAACTGTCACTCCACAGAGTTGGAAAGAGGTCAGCGGGGATTAAGACACACAGGATTAAAGGGGAAGTAAGTACTGTACCTCTCTCTTATATAGTGTGGGCGGCATTTCAAGTCCTGACTGTGTTATAGCTGGTGGGGTGTGAATAGTGAACATACTAATCTGTACAGTAAGTTCTGAGTACTGGAGCAAGAGATTGATATTATTCTTTTTCTACTAATACTTGTCTTCTCACCTGGGGGTGTAACAGCAGCAGACCCCGAGTCCACTGGGGACCCAGGCAGAACAGAGGTCTAACTAAGAGGAACGTAGGGACCCTAAAATGGTTAAATTGCCAGCATTTTTGTATCAAGTTGGGAGGGTCACCCTATATTCTACATTTGGTTATTCTTAGCACTTTCTGCACCGAGTGTTGTCTAACAGGCTGTAGATGAAATGTCCATGTTTTAGCCCAGAACCTTAGAGCTGGAGTCAGTACCTATGAATAAAGAAAGGAGGGTGCGCATGCTACTGAGTCAGACATTCACACCTTAACCAGTATGAATATTTAACCTGTATAAACAGATGCATTAGGTGTTGGGTTACTGATGGCATCAGAGCATCGAGAGAATGCTGGTGTACTAGAAAGAGAAAATACTTTATACAGGGAAGTGCACCTTAAAGGAACAGTAACACCAAAAAATTAATTTAAAGCATATTAAAATAATGAAAATATAATGTACAGATTGCACTGCACTGGTACAACTGGTGTGTTTGCTTCACAAACTCTACTACAGTTTATATAAACAAGCTGGTGTGTAGCCATGGGGGCAGCCATTCAAGCACAGGATAGACAGTAAATAACAGATAAGTACTACTATAGTTTATATAAACAAGCTGCTGTGTAGCCATGGGGGGGAGCCATTCAAGCACAGGATACACAGTAGATAACAGATAAGTACTACTATAGTTAATATAAACAAGCTGCTGTGTAGCCATGGGGGCAGTCATTCAAGCACAGGATACACAGTAGATAACAGATAAGTACTACTATAGTTTATATAAACAAGCTGCTGTGTAGCCATGGGGGGGAGCCATTCAAGCACAGGATACACAGTAGATAACAGATACGTACTACTATAGTTTATATAAAAAAAAAGCTGCTGTGTAGCCATTGGGGCAGCCACTCAAAGCTGAAAAAGGAGAAAAGGCACAGGATACACATCAGATAACAGATAAACTCTAATATACAATGGGATTCTTAAGACCTTATCTGTTATCTACTGAGTGTCCTGGGCTTGAATGGTTGCCCCCATGGCTACACAGCAGCTTGTTTATATAAACTATAGTAGTACTTATCTGTTATCTACTGTGTATCCTGTGCTTGAATGGCTGCCCCCATGGCTACACAGCAGCTTGTTTATATAAACTATAGTAGTACTTATCTATTATCTACTGTGTATCCTGTGCTTGAATGGCTGCCCCCATGGCTACACAGCAGCTTATTTATATAAACTATAGTAGTACTTATCTGTTATCTACTGTGTATCCTGTGCTTGAATGGCTGCCCCCATGGCTACACAGTAGCGTCTTTATATAAACTATAGTAGAGTTTCTGAAGCAAACACACCAGTTTTACCAATTGCAGGACAACAATATATTTTCCATTAAAACACTTTCATTTTTTGGTGTTACTGTTCCTTTAAAAGAGCTCATGGCTCAGATACATTTTTCTATTGGCTGCACATTGTGGTCCCTAGAGATCACTTCAGGAGCCTCTGCTTTCATTTCTTTGATAACTCTCAGACAACTCTTAGATGTGAAAGCCTGTTTAAACCCAATCTCCACCCAAAAACTGTGTTTTTCCTTTGTCTTGCTGCCTATATTCTCTGCACTGCCAATTCTGAATTTTTAAACCTATGTAGCAGATGACAGCTAACTGGCAGACCTGGACAAGGATCTGCCATTAAGCTAAAACTGCATGAAAGTTGTACAGGGCACGCAGAGAGATACAGTGCGTTTATCAGTTATATATCCCATAATGTCAGAGGAACTGAGCCACATATTCATTTGTACTATCTGAGTAACCAGAGTGTTGTGGCTGCTAACGGAACCTCAGCTCTTTCCTATACGTTTATCTTCTGTCTGTCACCTTCCGTCTATGTATTGCAAGCAAGCGTTCATCTCCTTGCTATTAAAGGGGTGGTTCACCTTTAACGTAACTTTTATGTTGTAGAATGGCCAATTCTAAGCAACTTTTCAATTGGTTTTTATTAACTTTTTTTTTATAGTTTTATAGTTATTTGCCTTTTTCTTCTGACTCTTTGCAGCTTTCAAATGAGCATCACCGACTCCCTTCTAAAAAACAAATGTATTGTTATTGCTACTTTTTATTACTCATCTTTCTATTCAGGCCTCTCCTATTCATATTCCAGTCTCTTATTCAAATCAATGCATGGTTGCTAGGGGAATTTGGACCCTAGCAATAAAATTGCCAATGCAGCAACCTGGAGAGCTGCTGAATAAGCTAAATAACTCGAAAACCACAAATAATAAGAAATGAAAACCAATTGCAAATTGTCTCAGAATATCACTCTCTACGTCATACTAAAAGTTATCTCAAAGGTGAACAACCCCATGAAAGGGAGCAGCTAGGTGTTTGCACATAATAGGTCAGATGCAATTCAATGAGAAAACCGCATCACTTTTTCTACGAGGGAAATCTGAACTCCGTTAGGAGATACTGTAAAGCTGGTGACTTTGCCAAACGAGCGGATCTTTCACAAACATTTCCGCATTGAGGTGGTCTATATCAGACTGATCCGATCATGTGTCCTAAGGCCGAACAATCGGATCACAACGAGATGAATATGGGAGGGTTGTATTGAGGACCGTATTAACAAACCAATGCTGTCCTCGATCTGACACGATTTTTAAACCTGCACGACTTGCAGGTCAGAAATCGATCCGGGAAGCCCATCGGAGGGCCCCATACACTGCCAAATAAGCTGCCGCCATAATCTGTTAGCAGTTTATATCTGTCCGTGTATGTGGGCCTTAAGTCTTTCTCATTAAATTGAATGTGGTCTGCAAAGCTGGAAGCTTATTACTTCTAACCCCTGACAAGGCTGCAGCAGGAAGACAAGTAGAGGTATGGGACCTATTATCCAGAATACGCGAGACCTTGGGTTTTGCGGATAACTGATCTTTCCATAATTCAGTTCTTCATACCTTGAAGAGGAATGAAAAGTGCTCTTTTTTGGGGGTGGCAAAACTTATGCACCCCCAAGTGATTGTATATACTTACCTCACCCCTCGGGCCGGTGCTCCTATCAGGAGAAAACTGCACCGGCCAGTGAGCACCACGGAGTGATCGGTTTCCGGCTTCTTCTCTCTTCTTGCAGGTGTGCATGTGCAGTAGAGCGAAACGCCGAACTTTAATGAAGAAGTCGCCTATTTTGTTCTACTGTGCATGCGTCTGCCCCAGGAAATTTGTAGATTTGAAGAACCACTGCAGTATTCTGTGGTGAGTGCTGTGCCGCCATCTTCTTCTGTTCTGCCAGGTGTCCCCTGTTGGGCTTAAAGGAATTGTTCATGATAGAAATAAAAACTAGGTAAATAAATAGACTGTGCAAAATAAAAAAAATGTATCTAATATAGTTAGTTAGACAAAAATGTAATGTATAAAGGCTGGAGTGACTGGATGTGTAACATAATAGCCAGAACACTACTTCCTGCTTTGCAGCTCTCTTGGTTTCCACTGATTGGTTACCAGGCAGTAACCAATCAGTGACTTGAGGGGGAGCCACACGGGTCATAACTGTTGCTTTTGAATCTGAACTAATGCTGAGGATCAATTACAAACTCACTGAACAGTTATGACTCATGTGGCTCCCCTTATAGTCACTGACTAACTCAGAGTTAGAGAGCTGAAAAGCAGGAAGTAGTGTTCTGGCTATTATGTTACACATCCAGTCACTCCAGCCTTTATACATTACATTTTTGGCTAACTATATTAGAAAATTTCCTATTTTGCACAGCCTATTTGCCCAGTTTTTATTTTTACACTAAACGATTCCTTTAAGAGCCGCACAGTACAGAACTTGTTCTGAGATTCTCTACATCTGCCTTCCTAGAAACAAATTCATCAGGAAAGTTATGTTAATCCACAAGCAAAGAGTCGACAGCCGGCACAAATTCCTGCATTATTATCCAAGGGGAAAATTCATTAAGGAAGAATTCAGTTTTGCCTTGTCATGTCATTAGGGAGAAATGAATCAGTCTATTAAAACGTCATTCACCTTTACTCCAGTTTAAAGAATAGTTTAAATAATACTTAACCTCTCCCATACATTTTATGGTGTACTGGTATAAATGGATAACTCTTCCCAGGCAAAAATGAACTGCCTGAGTGCAAGCAACAGGAGTAATAAATCAGTACTGCAATCATCAGGTCCTAAATAATTTGTGATGTGACTTTATTAGTTTAAGTAAGGGTTGCCACATTTTCTGGGAAAAGTTACTGGCCTTCCTATATTTTGTTTTCTTTTTTCCTATTAATTCAAGTATGAGATCCTTTATCCTGAAACCCATTATCCAGACAGCTCCCTATGGGAGGACGTCTCCCATAGACTCCATTTTATACAAATAATAAATTTTTTAAAATGATTTCCTTTTTCTCTGTAATAATAAAACAGTAGCTTGTACTTGTAGCTCGGATATAATTTATCCTTCTTGGAAGTATGTTTTTAAATTTATGTTTAAATTATTATTTTGTAGATGGGGAGGGTTATTTGCTAAAATCTGAATTTATCTAATTTTTTTAATAAAAAAAACAAGACCATACTCCAATACCCGATTTTACCTTGTTTATTATTAAAAAAAAACCCCTGAATCATACCCATTTTTTCGGGAGTTTTTTCGCCCAAAACGCTTTTTCCGCAAAAGCCAGAATTTTTTTGATTTTTGCCCAAAAAGGTTGGATTTTTAGGTTAATTCCAGCGCAGATCACAGAAACTTGAAAATCGGATAAGGACCTCTGCCATTGAATTATTCACAACCTCAGCAGGTCTGAGATGGCAGATTTTCAGATTCAGGCTTTTTGCAGCATTGGGCTATAATAAATCTCGAAAAATTCAAGGTTTTTAAAAACAAACAAAAAATTCGAACCTGAATTACTGAGCTGCCAGACTCAAACACCAGAGACACAAACATTCAACTTTAAACTTAGATTGTGGAAAAACAGTAAAAAAGAAATAATGGAAATAATTGAAAAAAGTCTTTATTTCTGGGGAACAATCTAAAAACAAATGAATTAAAAAAAGGTGTTTGGAAGGTGAACCACCCCTTTAAAGGGGTGGTTCACCTTTGAGGTAACTTTTAGTATGTTATAGAATGGGTAATTCTAAGCAACTTTTAAATTGCCATTCATTTTTTCTTTTGTATACTTTAATTATTTGCCTTCTTCTTCTGACTTTTTCCAACTT
Organism: Xenopus laevis; assembly: GCF_017654675.1. Classification (NCBI taxonomy): domain Eukaryota; kingdom Metazoa; phylum Chordata; class Amphibia; order Anura; family Pipidae; genus Xenopus; species Xenopus laevis. Next base: position 158,661,481 of record NC_054379.1, read on the forward strand.
TTAAATGGGGGGTCATTGACCCCATCTAAAAAACAAATGCTCTGTAAGGCTACAAATGAGTGATGTGCCGGTCGGGATTTTCCCGACCCTAACCCGCCCTCCCTTGGCCGTCCGCATCCACACGTCCGGGTTGCTTTTATAGACCCACGCCAACCCGACCCACCGATGACATCACAAAATGGGCGGGGCAAGCAGGCGCAGGGTCTATAAAAAAGGAAACCAGAAGCTGCTATTTGACGGTGGCGGGCGGGGAGAGCAGAAGAAGAGCTCAACCCACACCCACCAGCGAAGAAGCGTGCGAGGTTGGCCCGAACCCACCTGACCCGCGGGTCCGTGGTCAGCCCACACATCACTACTACAAATGTATTGTCATTGCTACTTTTTATTACTCTACTTTCTCTTCAAGCCTCTACTATTCATATTCCAGTCTTTTATTCAAATCAATGCATGGTTGCTAGGGGAATTTGGACCCTAGCAATCAGATTGCTGAACTTACAAACTGGAGAGCTGCTGAATAAGAAGCTAAATAACTCAAAAACCACAAAAAAGAACACCAATTGCCTCAAACACCACTCTCTATATCATACTAAAAGTTAATTTAAAGGCAGACAACCCCTTTAACTTGGTGACAGTTATGGCACTAGTCTTTAGAAAACCTTGCAAAACAGCAGTGTGACTTAAATACTAAGCGATAATATACGTGCGTCAGAAAATCCACAATGACATGAGTAATTATCACTTTCTGGCACACCTTTAGTAAATGTACACCATTGTTTCCAAAATATCTAGTAGATAAGCAGGGCTGGACTGACAATCTGGCCAATGTCAGAGGGGCTGCTGTAAAATGACACAGTCACTATTTATTGGGCAGGTGCAGGAATATTTGGGCCTCTGTGTACTTGAAATGTCAGGGCCTTTTTGAAAGCCCTGACCCTATCTCTGACCTGAAAAGAAGTATGTCCCCCTATCTCTGACCCTTAAATTGGGCTGCCGCAAGCAGGTTCCCCTATCTCTGACCTTTAAAGGGGCTGTTCACCTTTGTAATAACTTTTAGTATGATGTAGAGAGGGAGCCAATTTGTAATTGGGTTTAATTTTTTATTTGTGGTTTGAGTTATTTAGCTTTTTATTCAGCAGCTCTCCAGTTTACAATTTCAGCAATCTGGTTGCTAGTAGGGATGCACCGAATCCAGGATTTGGTTCGGGATTCAGCCTTTTCCAGCAGGATTCAGTGGAATCCTTCTGCCTGGCCGAACCGAATCCAAATTAGGGACGGGTAGGGAAATCACGTGACTTTTTGTCACAAAACAAGGAAGTAAAAAATGTTTTCCCCTTCTCACCACTAATTTGCATATGCAAATTAGGATTCGGTATTCGGCCGAATCCAAAATAGTGGATTCCGTGCATCCCTAGTTGCTAGGGTCCATATTCCCCTAGCAACCATGCACTGATTCGAATAAGAGACTGGAATAGGAGAGGCCTGAATAGAAAGATGAGTAATAAAAAGTAGCAATAACAATACAAGTCTGACCCTTGTAACAGGTGGGGGGGGTGTCAGCTCTTCAGTTTAGGAAGTTGCTGCTGCTGGTGGGACAGAGTTGTGAATAACAGGCCTCAGCGTGTATCTCAAGTATTTACTAATAGAAGCAGCATGGGGGGTGGATTGAAACTAGACATAACCAGTTCTACCTGCTGCTAATTCATTATATGTAAAAACGTGGGGCAGTAGGATTAATAGAGCCGTGTGAAGTACTGGCGGGCCTCAGCGTCCCTCACGTCAAGTCATTTGCTGCTGCTCTACAGGAAGTGGTCTCACACGTTCCCAATACGTCAGGGCACAGCGAGGCCTTTTCACATAGACTACAGACCGCCTCTTCCCCTCCATCGCTTGGTCACTATCGGGACAAAGAACGCGCCTTCTGAGGTAATTAACTTCCTCAACTGAGTCCGCTCACACCTCAATGTGCACTACAAGTTTTCGCGCTCCGCGGTGTGGGCGGGGCTTATATTACTGCGGCGGTTGTCATGGCGATAGGGCGCATAGGCTGATTGATGAGATCTTGTGCTGTTAGTGATAGGGAGAGAATAAACCAAAAGGATATGAATAAAAACTTAATGTCCACGTAGAAGGGTGTAATGTGCAGGGACATAAACAGCACTTTGGCTTCCAGTGCTAATTACACGTTTCATTATTAGGGTTTGGGCTGAATTATTTCCTATGTGTTATACTGGGACCCTGACTGTGTTATACTCAATTATATATATACTCTGTGTTATATACACTCTGTTATATATATATATATATATATATACTCTGTGTTATATACATATATATATATACTCTGTGTTATATACAGTCTGTTATATATATATATATATACTCTGTGTTATATACACTGTTATATATATATATATATATATAACAGAGTGTATATAACACAGAGTATATATATATATGTATATAACACAGAGTATATATATATATATATATATAACAGTGTATATAACACAGAGTATATATATATATAACAGAGTGTATATAACACTGTGTTATATACACTCTGTTATATATATATATATATATATATATATACTCTGTGTTATATACACTCTGTTATACTCTCTGGGACACTTGGGGTTTATCATGTGTAAAACACTGGAGAAAATGCTTTTGTTCTCTAATTACAGATTGGTTGCCACGGGCAACATCATTGATGTTTTTGTCCAATATATTACACACAATGATAAATAGGCAGGGCCGGCCCAGACCCACTCCTTGCCTGAGACTAACAGTGTAACCCCCTGGCCTCCCCCGATAGTGGCCACAAAGGAAAAAGTAAAGTTATGCCCACCGGCCCAGATTTGTGGAGAGGCCACGAAGGCCCGGGCCTAGGGCGGCAGGATTTTAGGGGGTGACTTGCTGCCCAACCACAATCACATTGGTTCAGAAACACTGGGGATGCTCTGGAGATACAATAGACTTTTCAATTTCCCGTGAGCCAATCCCAATTGCTCCAGTTCCGATGATGAAAATTTGCGCAAATAAGGGGAGGGGACTTGGGCAATGAACGGCAGTGAGCCTAGGGGCATCCACTATGTAAATCCGGCCCTGGGGGGGGGGACCAGGGGGTGGTTGCGGCATTGCGTTGGTCAGGGGGTCTTCAGGTGGCAGCCGCACTGGGTCCTTGACCCCCCAGTCTGACACTGTAAATAGGCCTCTTACAGTTGAAGAGAGTTGATTGGCTGAGGGCACTACCTCAGGGGAGCAATTGACAGGGCAGCCATTAAGTGTACAAATGTAAGTTACCCAGTGATTCCTGGGAATGGCAGTGGGGCAGGAGACTGATGGGTTCCCTTCAAGGTTGGACTGGGCTGGTGGGACACTGAGAAAAAACCTGGTGGGCTCCGGCCCAGACCGACCCTCAGGCCTCTGATCTCCCTCCCCCGACGCACTGAAATTATGTTTAATTTATGCACACTCAAGGTAGGGAGGGTGGTGACATGACGGGGGCCACTTGGGGATGTGGGGGCCCCTCTGGTGGCCGCCCTGGTGGGTCCTGCACCTCCAGTTCGACCCTGGTCCGCTTGCCATACTACCATGTGGTACAGGGTCTGAACATATTCCTCCCAATATGTTGGAATAGGAGTGTGTTTACTCTATAGGAGAGTCACACACGGGTGTCTGTGACTCAAAATGGTGCAGATTCCCTACACACCTTTCCAGGCATTTTAATGCCTCTCTCACATGTTGATAGGCTGATGTGGTTTTCAGGCCCAGACTGGAGACCTGCGAAGAGGGGCTGCTGTAAGATACAATATAGACAGTAACTATTTAGTGGGCCTGTGGGGGCTGTTTTGGCTTCTGCCAGGGCCTATTTTAAATCCCATTCCAAACCTGGTGGTTCAGAAAGTGTAATGGGTAACTGGTGTCAGTGACAAACTGTTGTTGCAGAATTGCTGAGTTTTAAACTAAAAATCATGGCATGGGTAATGACTTGCCAAGTAAGCACAGCCACTGACCTGTGGATATATGGGGCTTTGTTGTGTGTGGCTGCACAAAAGCGGCACTGAGTGTGGTGCACATGTTTCTACAGCATTCATTATACCTTCCTCAACCTTGTATAAGGTTGGTAATCACAAAGTAGCACTTCTCATTTTAAATATTTGAGTCTGTATGTTCTCCCCGTGTCCGTGGGTTTCCTCCCACATTTCACAAACATACAGAGAGGTTAACTTGCTCCTGATAAAACTGCCCCTGGCATGTGGGAATGTGATAGGGACCTTAGATTGTAAGCTCCACTGGGGCAGGGACTGATGTATAATCTCTGTAAAGCACTGCAGAATATGTTGGTGCTACAAAAATTATGGATAATAATGTGTGAGAGCCACTGGGGCAGATTTACTAAAGGGTGAAGTGGCCGTCGCAAGCAACAAATCAAACAGAAATCCCATCCGCTGGGACATCGGCAATTTACTAACAGGCACAGACGACAATTTGCTAGTGAAGGAGACCATCGCTAGGCACAGTTTAGTGCCCTATCGACATATTAATTTTCTCTTAGGCGAACAATCGTTCCCCCGCAAATTCACTAAAGTGCGAATTTTACAGAACGTTACCTCTTTCACCAGCGTTTCCTTCTCCAGCTTAGACCTGGCGAACTGATAAGATAAAGCTACTTCCTCCTTAATCTTATGTCAGTGACATCATATCCTGACGGAAAGTTATTAAAATGATAAAAAAAACGCTGGTGTTTTTTCATATTTTAAAGTGGTATTGTCTTTAAAAGTTTTAACTATTACAGATGTTTGTTATAATTTTTTTTTTACCATTTGAGGGTCATGCCACATTTGTTTTAGGGTGGGCTCATGTCTAGGGCATTAGAGGATCTCTTTTGTCTTTATTTTGCTTCCTTGGACATTTGTAATAATAAGTGGCCACTTCAAGCATTTGCGCCAACATCTCTAATAAAGACCTATATATGACCTATATGTACCCGCCCTCTTCAAATTGATTAACGAAGTTTCACTAAGCAGAAACGACCGATAGCAAAAGTTTGCTATAAAATGCTTGTTCTTACAAATTAATGCTAGCGAAACTTCCCCAGCGTTCAGCTGCCCAGACACAACTTTGCCTATTAGTGAATTTAGCGTAGTGGCAGTGAATTTTTGTCTGGCGAAGTGCCTCGAAATGTGGTGGATCGTTCACTGGCGAAAATTCGCCCTTTAGTGAATTTGCCCCACTGAATCCTCACATTACCCCTTTTCAGAACCTTCATCAAGAGACTGTGACGGCAGCATTGAGTCAACACTAGAGGACACACACGGGGCTTTTTGGGAAGTGCCGGAATGGGATGGCTCATGTAACAAGGTTATTCAGTCTTCACTGGGTGAGAATATGTGTGTGTGGTCTTCACTAATGCCTATTAACCTTCTCCCTATGATTAGATGCAGAAAATATTTGCCTTCCTCACATCTGGGAGTGTTTTGCCTTCGCACATTGAGTTATACCGTGTGTCACAGACAAGTGCAATGATGGCCAGTTGTTTCGATGAAAAATTCCTCTTCCCGGGTCTTTTTTGCCTTCATTGATTCGTTTATATCAAGTGACCATAAAACAGAATGATGAGAAGGGCCTATGACATGTTCTACGTGAGGTGCTCCTCATATCTAGGTGTGCTTTGCCTTCACTGATTCGGTTATACCTTGTGCCAATTTAGAGTGGTAAGGGGCAGGGACGAGGTGTTCCGCTCATCTGAATCTGCTTTGCCTTCACTGATTCGGTTATACCTTGTGCCATAGTAATAAGTAAGGGGCAGGGATGAGGTGTTCCTCTCATCTGAATCAGATTTGCCTTCACTGATTCAGTTATACCAAGTGACACTACATTGATGGGTGCAGGGGCGTGACGTGTTCATAAAGAAGCAATGGAAAGTGGAACAAGGAATAAGTGATCATCATGTAATAGATGGAATTAGTGAACATGCCCTCTCTGTGCCCCTTCAATTCACATAGACTGAGTGGGAGCCGAGGGCCAGAATGTGGAACATTCTGCTTATCTATAAAGCTAATATTTTCAGGTGCTGCTAGTACTGATCACTAACATCTCTAGGAGCTTTAATAACCTGATTTTGGAAGCAGGTCCCATTGCACGTTGGAGCTGTTACACTTTCAGCATTGTGGGCGGCCTGGCAATTCAAAAAAGGCCATGTCCCATCTAAAGGAGGAAGGTGGGAGATGACATAAATCTCTGTGAACTGTAGGTTGGATTTCCCTAATGTATATACAGGTATGGGACTCGTCATCCGGAAACCTGTTATCCAGAAAGTTTGGAATTACGGAAAGACCAAATAATCCAAATTTTTTAATATGATTTCTTTTTTCTCTGTAATAATAAAACAGCAGCTTCTACTTGATCCCAACTAAGATATAATTAATCCTTATTGGAAGCAAAACCAGCCTATTGGGATTATTTAATGTTTACATGATTTTCTAGTAGAATTAAGGTATGAAGATCCAAATTATGGAAATATCCATTATCCAGAAAACCCAAGCATTCTGGATAACAGGTCCCATACCTGTGCTTAGCATATCTTATCTACTCTATGTATTGTTATCTGCATCTCTCACAAGTGGTACCTCTGATACTGGGGCCCGGGGTAAATGTCCTCTCTTTCCTATGTTTAAACCAATCCTGGGAACTTTTCCAACACACTTCCAGCAGAGAGAAACTTATCAGGACCTCCATTCATCACCTGGTGAATTTTAGGCCCCTCCTCGGAATGACTAACAATTTTGAGCCCTGGTGACATTTGCAAAGTGAAAAAGGGACCCAATGATTTAGTTGTATTGAGCCCAAGACTTCTGCTGGCGGCTCTGAAATGAAGCAAATATACCTGCGTTGCATTCTATTCCCAGCTCTGCTTTCCAGCTGCATTTCTGTGCTACCATACTGCTTGTGTAAAGTAGGAAAGTATCTCACACAATAACAATCCTGTCTTTTAGGTGAAGCAAAGGGTCTACTCAGCTGTACATTCCACCCGAGGGAACAGCCAACTGCCAAGAGCGATGGGGGGTCACAACAGTGTTCAGTTCAGCGGCATTCCCCAAGGGAGAGGGCCTCACGCTGTGGGCTGCACGGACTTTATGAGTGGCCCTAATATTCAGGTATCATACTTAATAGAACAGAGTGACCTACCTTTGTATATACACTTGTTCCAATGACAGGCGAGTTTTCACTTCCATCGGACAAGACTGGAGGTCAAAACACCTCACGTGCCATAGACCATAGGTCTTTAAAGGAGAACTAAAGCTTAACCAAAGAAGCAGGGCAGAACTATTGTATATTAGGGGTTGAGCTTCTGTACCAGCCCAAGGCAACCACAGCCCTTTAGCAGTAAAGATCTGTGTCTCCAAAGATGCCCCAGTAGCTCCCCATCTTCTTCTCTGCTGATTCACTGCACATGCTCTGTGCTGCTGTCACTTACTGAGCTTAGGGACCCACTCACAATATACAGTACACATAGGATAGGAATGTCACAATATAAGGCTGATTAGTAATTAATACAGATAATTACTACATGGCAGCACAGAAACCAGTGCAATTAGCATGAGAATTTAATAATCAGCAAACCTGTAGCATCAGCTTATATTACAGCCAGGGAAGCTCATTTTCTGCTGGATAATTAGTGACGAGCCCTAAGCTTAGCTTCTCAACAGCCAATCAGAGCCCACTGAGCATGTGAGTGTCACAGACACTTTCCAAGATGGTGACCCCCTGTGACAAGTTTGAAGTCCTGGATCATTGCTGCTATTGACAAGCTGAAACTTTAGGCTGGTGCAAAAAGTTCATGATATAAAATATGACATTCTAAGTCATATTAATGCTTAGGCTTTAGTTCTCCTTTAAATATCAGCCCATGACAACCATTCAGCACAATTATTTCCTCTTTTTGTTTTTAAGCCCCATGGGAATATTTTAACCCTGTACCTGCCTTACCTGCAACTTATGCAATGTGAAATGACGAAATTCTTGCTCTGCTATTTATGGCTGAACTGTGGCAGCTGAACTGCTTGTACAAACGGGTGGTAACAGGTTCATGTTACTCAGAATCTGGGGCAAAGGTTTCTGGGTAGGATTCAAGGTGCACAGTGCAGCCCCAGGAGGTCACATGGTGCTATATTAGGCCCTGCAGGTTCCGGCTGAATCACATTACCTGTCAGTATGAGGCACGGGGTTATATAACTGATCCAGTTTAGCAAGATCAGTCTGAAACCTACCATTAGTGGTTGAGGCAGCTGTAATTCAAGGCTGATGGCATTTAGATTGTAAGCTCTACCTCACATGACACTCTTTTCAGTATTTGTATTTAATCTGTATTCTTGATGTATAGCGTAGTGTCTAGCACCCTCCCTGTACAATAGTAGGGGGTATACATCACACATACAGATTAAATACAAACACTGAAAGGCACAAGATAAAGAGTGTCCCGTGAGGTAGAGCTTACAATATAATTAAGCCTTCCCTTTATATATTAGCAGTTATGACTTTAAGGATAAGGGCACACACGAAGATTCGGGGAGATTTAGTTGCCCCGGCGATAAATCGCCTCTTCTTCAGGGTGACTTATCTCCCCGAACTGCCTCCCACCGGCTAGAATCGAAATCCCCGACGGTATCGAAATCAGATCGTTTCATTTTCCGAAGTCGTCCAAAGTTGCCTCATTTGGAAAACAAATTTCTCCGAGTGCCATCCCGCCAGTGATTTCGATTCTAGCCGGCGGGAAGGCAGTTCGGGGAGATTAGTCGCCCCGTAGAAGAGGAGATTTGTCGATGGGCGACTAATCTCCCCGAATCTGAGCGTGTGTCTCTGCCCTAACTCTTTCTATCCTGCAGGGAAGCTTCTTTCGCCTGTATTACCCCAGCGCAGAGGTTGGTGATTATGAAGAGCCTTTATGGATTCCCAGGAAAGAATATTACCTTGGTCTCGCTGACACACTCAAGCTCAATCGCTTTGTAGTCAATTTCTTCTTGTGCTACTACTTTGGTAAGAAGCGTGGATTATAATAATAGTGATAATACTAATATCAGCCAGTTTTGCTGATCCTGTCGTTTTTCTCAGCAGTTCAACAAGCTCCAATGAGCTGACACCTTCTGCAGATGCTGATAAATATGGTTATTACAAGCTATACTTGGCCTTTTAATACAGCTGTGTAACTACAGATAAACGACACTCTAACCAATCAATAACCTGACAAAATGAACCTTGAATTGCTGCAGGAAGTTGTAATTTGGCCAAAGCTGGAAAGTCTCCACCTGAGAATCATTCCCATAAAAATTCTTACGTCTGCATCTCTTCACAATGCAAAAAAGCAAATGCTGCGAATGGGAAATATGAGGATTTCCGTCTAATAAACCCCCCCTCCCCAGGGGAATTTTGAAGTTTGAATTGAAAACAAGAGTGTGCCTGTTTCTCACTGCATTGCATGAACTTTAACAATCAGCAAAGCACATGTGACTCACTGCCTTAGGGTCAGGCCAAACGAGCAGATTCGGAGAGATTAGTCGCCCCAGCGACAAATCTCCTCTTCTTCGGGGCGACAATCTCCCCAAACTGCCTTCCCCCTGCCCTCCACCGACTAAAATGAAAATTGCCTGCGGCAATGCACACGTGACGCTTCGTTTTCCAAAGTCGTCCAGAGTTTCCGGCGGAGGACAGGGGGCAGGCAGTCCATGGAGATTGTCGCCCCAAAGAAAAGGAGATTTGTCGCTTGGGTGACTAATCTCCCTGAATCTGCTTGTGTGGCTTGACCCTTAAAGGGGAACTTTGTGAAAATGATAAGTTAATATACAGTAAGCTTCAGCTCACCGAAATAAGACACTTCCTAATTGCAATTAATTAAAAATTCTGTACCATTTAAAAAATAAAAAAATCAAGTTACGCTTCAGAATCTCACTCTCCACAACCTGTCACTCTTCATGCTGAGTCTGGATCAGATTTTGAGGTTTTGAGGTATGTCTAAGGGTAGTTCCCTTTCTTAGCAGAATAAGTCAAATAACCAACTCCAGCACAAACAAAAGGTAACAAAATAACAGACTCTGGCAAACACCCTGCACACACAGAAACAGCATTTCCATTAGAGACGGTTACTTTTAAAGAGCGAGCACCTTCGTTTAAGGGTGCAACCCCCCCCCCCAAAGCATGAATTAGACCGAACTGTCAATCAAAAACTGACTCCTCCTACTGCAAGGAGACGGAATAAAAAGGGACAGGTTGATCAGAGAGGGGAGAATGAAGAGTAACTTGATTATTTCATAAATTGTACAGAATTTTTTATTGATTTTATTTAGAAAGTTTCTTATTTCAGCAAGCTGAAGCTTATATTAAGGTTTCATTTTCACGATCATTCCCCTTTAATGGTAGGGGGCACTTCTTGTTCTTGGCAAATGCCCCCACATAATACAAATGTGCTCCTGCACTGACACACACACATATAAGAACATGCACCTCAGACCTCTTACACAATGGCAAATACCTAGACAAGCACAATGATACACACCCACACATTGCACAGATGATTAGGTGATACAGTCAGAGGCTTGGCCTACTCTGCATGCTGAGACATATACATACAGGCATCAGCAACTAAAACACACACACAAAGGATCAGTGCTGGGGCTCATTATTGTCCAAGCACCAGTTCTCAGGGTTACACTGTGTAATCAAACTACCTGTGTGTAGCTATAACCTCGGTATAGATGAAGCTGTAGCTGAAGTCAGTGCCACAGTGCAATCACTCATTGCAATTCTGCCTTGTCTCTCCCTACAGGATCAGTGAAATCCCCTGCAAGATGGAACGCACCTTTCAAACCGGGGGAAAAATATCCCTTGATTATATTTTCCCATGGGTTGGGAGCATTCAGGTAATAGTTAAACCAAAATATATACGACTTTTGAAATGTTGAAAGGCACAGGGATACAGATACAGGAGCTCGGGGAATGGCGCTAAGCTCAGAAAATGGATGCAGTTTGCCATGTTTTGCAATTTGTGTCCTGCCCTGAAGAACTGACACAGGTATGCACCGAATCCAGGATTCGGCCAGGATTCCGCCTTTTTCAGCAGGATTCTGATTCAGCCAAACCGAATCTGAATCCTAATTTGCATATGCAAATTAGGGGTGGGGAGGGAAATTGCGTGAAATGTTTTCCCCTTCCCACGCCTAATTTGTATATGCAAATTAGGATTCAGTTTGGTATTCAGACAAATCCAAAATAGTGGATTCGGTGCATCCCTACTCTACATAGTAAGTTAGGTTAAAAAAAGACACACGTCCATCAAGTTCAACCTTTTAAGTCTATATATAATCACTTGCTAAACACCATCCAATCCCTTCTTAAAGGGATGGTTCACCTTTAAGATAACTTTTAATATGTTATAGAATGGCCAATTCTAAACAACTTTTTAATTGGTTTTCACTATTCATTTTTTATAGTTTTATAGTTATTTGCCTTTTTCTTCTGGCTCTTTGCAGCTTTCAAATGGGCTTCGCTGACTCCCTTCTAAAAAATAAATCCCCTGTAAGGCTACAAATGTATTGTTATTGTTGCTTTTTATTATTGATCCTTCTATTCAGGTCCTCTCCTATTCATATTCCAGTCTCTTATTCAAATCAGTGCATGGTTGCTAGGGGAATTTGGACCCTAGTAACCAGATTGCTTAAAATGCAAACTGAAGAGCTGCTGAATAAAAAGCTAAATAACTCAAAAACCACAAATAATGAAAAACCAATTGCAAATTGTCTCAGAATATCACTCTCTACATAATACTAAAAGTTATCTCAAAGATGAACAACCCCTTCTTATACCTATCTAATGTATCAGCCTGTACCACTGACTCAGGGAGACAATTCCACATCTTCACAGCTCTCACTGTAACAAACCCCTTCCCAATATTTAGCCTCTTTTCTTCTAATCGGAATGGGTGACCTTGTGTCAGCTGGAAAGTCCTACTGGTAAATAAAGCATTAGAGAGATTATTATATGATCCCCTTATATATTTATACATAGTTATCATATCACCCCTTAAGCGCCTCTTCTCCAGCGTGAACATCCCCAATTTGGCCAGTCTTTCCTCATAGATAAGATTTTCCATACCTTTTACCAGCTTAGTTGCCCTTCTCTGTACCCTCTCTAATACAATAATGTCCTGTTTGAGTGATGGAGACCAAAACTGTACGGCATATTCTAGATGGGGCCTTACCAGTGCTCTAAACAGTGGAAGAATGACCCCCTCCTATGCCCTAATCTCTGTGCTGAGCAGTGTGAATACAGTGCTACCTATGTTGGGCCCACTGTATTCATGGGGGGGTGGTGGACATTTGAGAATCTTGTCTTCTACCTGTCCCCTAACTTGTAAGTCATTCAGGCGTGCAAGCTACGGAGCAGTGGTGGGCACTAGGTACAGAGCACAGCCAGACCCCTGATGCAAGTGCTTTTTAAATTAGTGCTATGGGTGCACTTTTGTGCTCTGGCACTTTGGTTTCAGGATCAAAGTAAATGACCCCTAATGTATCAATTTGTCAACTAAAAAAATAAGATAATACTAAAGAAATTGGACCCAGGCTGTTATTTATATTGTCAAGAAGAGGCTTCCAACTTTGTGCTTGTGTATTTAGTATACAGACAGTGCCTATAGGAGCTTTCTGACCTGGGCTAAAGTCGAACTTTACCTTTATTTGTTCAGCAAGTTATGCCTGTGACTCCCAAAGCTACTGCACCACCAATGAGCCTGTGCTTTCATAAATACCAGAGGCAGCTCAGCAGGAGAGGGGAAGGGGTGCAGGTGTAAAGACGAAGAATTAACCCTTCATATATTAGAAATACTGTACTTTTTTATAATATTTTGTGTTTTATATGTATAGACTTCGTTGAAGTTATTGTTTATAGTCAGGCTAGTAGCGCTGTCCTAATGAAGACTGTGGACACTTTTTTATTTGCCAGCAAATATAGTGCATGTAGCTCCTCTTCCATGTTTATAAGTAGAAAAGTTATTTACATATACATTTTATACTGTATGTCTATTATTCCTATTTAATATATTAAATGCTCGGTGCAAATTACTATTTTAGCATGTTCTTCTCCATTCAGTAATTAACTGTGCCCCATTCTGTTACAGGACCCTGTATTCTGCTATATGCATTGACCTGGCATCTCAAGGCTTCGTAGTTGCTGCGGTGGAGCACCGGTAGGTACAGGGCCAAATTTGAGAGCACTGTCCCTTTGTTACCCCTGGAAGACTGAGTGCAGGCGATTGTTATGGCAGGTGCTTCTATGGCACAACCAGGTGGCTAAAGGTGACCATATCCAGGCAGATTTAAAAGAACACCAAAAATGAAAGTGTTTCAACAGAATGAAAATAATGTTATGTTGCACTAGTACAAATGGTGTTTGATTCAGAAACTCTACTATAGTTTATATAAACAAGCTGCTGTGTAGCCATGGGAGCAGCCATTCAAGCACAGGATACACAGTAGATAACAGATAAGTACTACTATAGTTTATATAAACAAGCTGCTGTGTAGCCATGGGGGCAGCCATTCAAGCACAGGATACACAGTAGATAACAGATAAGTACTACTATAGTTTATATAAAGAAGCTGCTGTGTAGCCATGGGAGCAGCCATTCACGCACAGGATACACAGTAGATAACAGATAAGAACTACTATAGTTTATATAAACAAGCTGCTGTGTAGCCATGGGGGCAGCCATTTAAAGTCGAAAAAGGAGAAATGGCACAGGATAGACAGTAGATAACAGATAAGCTCTGTAGTATACAATGGGATTCTTCAGAACTTATCTGTTATCTACTGTGTATCCTGTGCTTAAATGGCTGCCCCCATGTCTACACACCAGCTTGTTTATATAAACTATAGTAGTACTTATCTGTTATCTACTGTGTATCCTGTGCTTGAATGGCTGCCCCCATGGCTACACAGCAGCTTGTTTATATAAACTATAGTAGTACTTATCTGTTAACTACTGTGTATAAACTATAGTAGTACTTATCCGTTATCTGTTGTGTATCCTGTGCTTGAATGGCTGCCCCCATGGCTACACAGCAGCTTGTTTATATAAACTATAGTAGTACTTATCTGTTAACTACTGTGTATAAACTATAGTAGTACTTATCCGTTATCTGTTGTGTATCCTGTGCTTGAATAGCTGCCCCCATGGCTACACAGCACAGTGTTTAATGAAATGCCTGAACTGAAGCCAGGCTGATACTGCCTTTAAGGTTGTCTTACACTGGTAAGAGCTGCTCAGTACAATGATCTGTGCCTGTATAATGATCCGTGTACTATCAATATCAATCAGTTTGGGATTGGGCTGTGCCCTCTCTGTGTGTTTGGCCCCTGGGCTTACTGGCTAGTGTGCCTGATGGGCAGGGACTTAATTACAGAGGAAGCAGACCCTGTGGCTGCAGGGGGGGGCCAGGAATTATAGGGGGACCCATGAGGCCCTAATTAATGAGCAATTTCAACATTTATTGGTAAAACAGGACAACCTCTGGATATGTTGGGGCCCTAAAATTAATTTGCTGTGGGGCCCAGTAACATCTAGTTACTCCACTGCTGAGGGGCCCGTGTATGGCCGCCATTATTCTTCCAGGATCAAAGCCCTATCACCATGTAACTATAGGAGCTCTGTACATTGCCCTTTAACCAGCTCCTGCACTGGCTTCAGATAATAACATTGCTCCAGTGTCAGTTCTGCTTTACTGGTTTCCATGTAGTATAAACACACAGTGGTGCAATATTATCAGATCTGGAAACAGGAAGTCTTTTCAATTTCATCAGCCGACTCATTACAACATTACAACAACTGCATCTTCCTATTTGTGTCTGATACGCCGAATGGACCCTCTACATATATTTGTTTCAGGGAAACCAGTTTGGGGAAGTCTCTTCTAAAAGAGAACACAAATTTATATTCCACTAAATCTGAGTAAATACTCAGTGCTATTGTCTATTCTGTGGGTGCGTTGGGCTTCTCTCTTGGTTCAGGGCAGAGACACAAGTGGAGATTCAGTCGCCCAGCAACAAATCGCCTCTTCTTCGGGCAACTAATCTCCCTGAATTGCCTCCCCGTCGGCTAGAATCTAAATCGACAGTGGGATGGCACTCGGAGCTCTTAGTTTTTTTCGAAGTCACCTAAAGTTGCCTCACGAGGAAACTTCGGAAAACGAACACTCCGAGTGCCATCCCGCTGTCGATTTAGATTCTAGCCGACGGGAAGGCATTGCGGGGAGATTAGTCGCCCCAAGAAGAGATGATTTGTCGCTGGGCGACTGAATTTCCCCAAATCTCCACTTGTGTATCTGCCCTTATGTTCCTCTTGGTTTATGCACGAGCTTCTTTTTTGTCTTGTCACGCAGTGAACTAGATCTCTAGTGTGACTTAAAGGGGACCCGTCACCCAAAAAAAAGATTCCAAATCCTATTTTATCACGTTAGTCAAGCAAAATGAACTTTAATTACACTATAAAAATTATTTGAATCTTGTTTCTACGGATGCACTGGATCCAGGATTCGGTTGGGGATTCGGCCAGGATTCGGCCTTTTTCAGCAGGATTCGGATTCGGCCAAATCCTTCTGCCCAGCCGAACCGAATCCGAATCCTAATTTGCATATGCAAATTAGGGGCGGGAGGGAAATTGCATGACTTTTTGTCAGAAAACAAGGAAGTAAAAAATGTTTTACCCTTACCACCCCTAATTTGCATATGCAAATTAGGGTTCGGGTTCGGTATTCGGCCGAATCTTTCACGAAGGATTCGGGGGTTCGGACGAATCCAAAAAAAGTGGATTCGGTGCATCCCTACTTGTTTCCTTCAGTCAGGGGATTTATAATTATAACAAGCAGGCAGGAGCCATTTTGTGGACACTGTTATTAAGACAAGCCTTGTATCATCTCAGAATCTTGTTTGTGCACCAGAATGGGGGACCTGATGTCCATCCCCATGTCCTGGCTACACAATTAAACAGTGAAGAGAACGAGGGAATGTGGGGAGAGCAGTGACATGTAGGAAGTGCTGAATGGAAAGTGAAAGTAATTGCCTAAGGCATAGAGGAGGGGCAGACAATATTTGATTGACAGCTGAGATTTTTAAATGAGCTTACAACAGCTATGAATGCTTTAATAAAAAATTAGATTTCATGTTTAATTTGAAAAGGACTTTTATTACACAGATTTTTGTGTCTGGGCGACAGGTCCACTTTAAAGAGTCACTTATTTTATTATGTAAATACCTGGGGGCTGTGCAGTGCCTTTATGTCGGCAATGGTACTGTATCACCAGAAATCCTTATTAGAGGCAAAACAATCCAATTGGGTTTATTTAATGTTTATATGATTTTCTAGTAGACTTAAGGTATGAAGATCCAAATTACAGAAAGATCCATTTTCTGGAAAACCCCAGGTCCCGAGCATTTTGGATAACAGGTCCCATACCCGTATATATTAATGAAATAATCTTTAGAAGCAAAAAAAAAAAAAAAAAGGTTTTCAGGTGCAGTTTTATTTTAATTATATCAATTGAACACCTTTTATATGAACAAATGGCGAGGGCCAGTTCTACTTCACAACTTGTTTTGTTGCTTTTTGACAGCGATCGATCGGCCTCTGCAACCTACTACCTGCAAGAGAGGTCGCCGAGTGACCCGTCTCTGGAAGAGGTTTGGCTCTACAATAAGATCCTAAAACCAGGGGAAGATGAATTTCCTCTGCGTGTTCAACAGGTATTTAATATGTATTACTGAGTCACATTCCTGTATATACACTGAAATGTGGTATATTTTGGCACTGAATAAATACATGTAATATAATAAACAAAAGCAGTAATAGCCGTCATTTCGCTTAATGACATCTTCAATTATAACTGGGACTTTGTAATTGTACCAGCACTCGTCCCACATAACTATATATACAGGTATATATATAGAAATGATATACCCCTACTTTAAAATAAAGGAATGTTTGGAGTTTCCTTATCCATAAAAAAACTTAACATACAGAATTTAAGAAATCTTCAGTGACTTCTAATGTTCTTATAATACACAAGAGCCATGAATATCCTGTAAATTATATTCTTGTAAATGGTGCTTAGTGATGTCATTTCTGTCACATGACTCACTGAAACCTGTGTATTATAATATATTATGATAAATAAAGTACCCCCTGCTGCAAAATATGAGGATATTAGAAGTCATTGAAGAGTTCCATGATCTGTATAAAAACACTTGGCCTTCAGCCTTGTGTTTTTATATGGTCATGTAACTCCTCAGTGACTTATAATATCCTTATATTTTACACTAGAAGGTACTTTATTCACTATATAATCTACAGTACGAGGTACATTATCCCTTATATGCAGCGTTCCCTGTGCCTTTATAAGGTCACAGAACCGCTCAGTGACTTCTAATATCCTTATCATTTACAGTAGGGGGTACATTATCCCTTGTAATACATGAGTGAGACTCAGAGTTCCCTGTATAACTCAGCCTGCAGCCTTGTGCCTTTATATGGTCACAGAACAACCCCTCAGTGACTTCTAATATCCTTATCATTTACAGTAGGGGGTACATTATCCCTTATAATACATGAGTGATACTCAGAGTTCCCTGTATAACTCAGCCTGTAGCCTTGTGCCTTTATATGGTCACAGAACAACCCCTCAGTGACTTCTAATATCCTTATCATTTACAGTAGGGGGTACATTATGCCTTATAATACATGAGTGATACTCAAGAGTTCCCTGTATAACTCAGCCTGCAGCCTTGTGTCTTTATATGGTCACAGAACCCTCAGTGACTTCTAATATCCTTATCATTTACAGTAGGGGGTACATTATCCCTTATAATACCTGAGTGATAGGATTTATAATACAGGGGACCTCATTTTAGAAAATAAATTATTCCCTAAGCACACATACAAGAATGCATTTATAAAAGTATTATAACATGATCTAAACAGGCCTATGAATACAGCGATCTGCCATTACATGAGTAATACTCAGAGTTCCCTGTATAACTCAGCCTGCAGTCTTGTGTCTTTATATGGTCACAGAACAACCCCTCAGTGACTTCTAATATCCTTATCATTTACAGTAGGGGGTACATTATCCCTTATAATACATGAGTGATACTCAGAGTTCCCTGTATAACTCAGCCTGCAGCCTTGTGCCTTTATATGGTCACAGAACAACCCCTCAGTGACTTCTAATATCCTTATCATTTACAGTAGGGGGTACATTATCCCTTATAATACATGAGTGATACTCAGAGTTCCCTGTATAACTCAGCCTGCAGCCTTGTGCCTTTATATGGTCACAGAACAACCCCTCAGTGACTTCTAATATCCTTATCATTTACAGTAGGGGGTACATTATCCCTTATAATACATGAGTGATACTCAGAGTTCCCTGTATAACTCAGCCTGCAGCCTTGTGTCTTTATATGGTCACAGAACAACCCCTCAGTGACTTCTAATATCCTTATCATTTACATTAGGGGTTATGTTTGTTTTTCTATAGCTCTGGGGAGTGTAAATAAGCAGGGAGTTGCAGTTATAAACAATCTGAACCAAATACTATGTACAACAGGGACAAACAAATTGCAATGTTCCAAAATGTTTACATTTAACTATTTATGCTCCAGGTCAATCAAAGAGCTGAGGAGTCTTTACGAGCCCTAGATATTATCCTCGACTTCAATGCTGGGAAGCGCACAGCCAACTTATTGCCTTCGGATTTTGACTGGAGCTTATTAAAGGTAAATTAGATTTTTTTTTTAATTCAATGCCGATGAGCTCAGCAATGGTTACTTGACAATGTTAATGAGAATCAGTGTCGTGTAATCAATTGTGCAAAGTTTGCCCAGGTCTAGTAACCCATAGCAACCTATCAGATGTTTGTTAGATGACCCAGTAAACGCTGCCGGGTGATTGGTTATTATTTGTTTTTTTGAATGATGCACATATGGGAAGTTGTTAAGCCTGACGGAACAATAATAAAATTGCTACAACTTGATTTTGCAGGAGTCTATTGACGTGCAACGAATAGCTGCCGTCGGCCACTCGTTTGGAGCTGCAACTGCAATAAAATCTCTGGGCCGTGACTCCAGATTCAGGTCAGTAAGGGGGCCGTCTCATTAACTTTCAGTAGCGGGGAAGTTCTGTCGATCATTAACATGACAGTTTGTTGCACGCCAGCAAGAATTGGGTTGAAGTCCATTGATACTGTAAGTACAACAGAAACCGTAACCTTGCAGAATATCTGGCAGCACTTTTATATATCCAGTGGGTTTGTGATGTTGATTAACGGGGTGGTTCACCTTTAAGTAAACTTGGGGAGGCCCATTTATCAAAGGTCAAATTTCGAATTCATGTGAGTTTTTTTTTTTTTTTACTCTAATAAATTCGAATTAACACAAAATTCGATTGGGAGGTTAATTAAGATAAAATTAGAACGCCTAAAACTCATAAAACAAATTTTACCGACTTGAAAACTCGAATGGAATTAGATCTTAAATCGACTAATTCAGTTTTTTCTCAGAAAAAAACTCGAATGTCAGGAAGGCTAGTAGTAACATCTTCAAACGGGTCACTGGACCTCTCGAATTCGAATTATTACCAGGGTAAAGGTTTGATAAATCTCGAATTTAGAATTCGAATGGAGTTTGGATTATTCCCAATTTGAATTTGTGAGTTTTGTTCAAAACAACAATTCGAATTTCCTATTCAACCCTTAATAAATCTGCCCCTTAGTGTATTATAGATTAGCCAATTCTAAGCAACTCTTCTATTGGTCTTTATTATTTATTTTTTACCGTTTTTAAATGATTTGCCCTCTTCTTCTGACTCTTTGCAGTTTTCAAATGGGGGTCACTGACCCCATCTAAAAACAAATGCTCTGTAAGGTTACAAATGTATTGTTATTGCTACTTTTTATTACTCATCTTTCTATTCAGGCCTCTCCTATTCATATTCCAGTCTTGTATTAAAATCAGTGCATGGTTGTTAGGGGAATTTGGTTGCTAGGGGAATTTGGACCCTAGCAAATGATGGCTGAAATTGCAAACTGGAGAGCTGCTGAATAAAAAGCAAAATAACTCAAAAACCACAAATAATAAAAAATGAAAACCAATTGCAAATTGTCTCAGAATATCACTCTCTACATCATACTAAACGTTAATGTAAAGGTGAACAACCCCATTATGTGTGAAGCTGGAGAACAAGCAGGTACTCAGATCTGTCTGTAGGGACAACCCACAGTGCAGTACTATAATTGGCCAGTGTGATGTTCCTTCCAGCCTGCAAGAGACAAACTAATGGCATTTTCTCTGTGCCTGTAGGTGTGGGGTGGCTCTGGACGCCTGGATGTTTCCCTTGAAAGACGAAATCTTCTCTAACATCCACCAACCCGTGTTATTCGTGAACTCGGAAAAGTTCCACTGGGTCAATAACATCTTAATCATGAAAAAAATGGACTCCACCAGCGTTGAGAGGAAGATGATAACAATTAAGTAAGTAAAGACCTATAGATTAGGCCGTGGAACAATCGTGGTCTGACACTTGGGAAGGGTGGGTGCTGCCTACCAATCAGAGAGCAGTTTGTCCCGCTGTATAAGTAGGGTTGCCACCTTTTAATAAAATGCTGGTGGTGGGGGCGGGAGCAAATGGGCGAACCGTGACTTAAAAGGGGGCAGACTGTGATGTGAAAAGGGGCGGAGGGTGACATAAAGGGGCGGCGCCAGAATGGGCGATTGGCCAGAAGGTAAATTTTGAGTGGGTTGGGGTTGGGCCGAGGGCTTTTGTTTGGAGTATTACAAATTTACTGGCAGCTGCATTGCCGGTAAATTTGTAATACCAGCCCCCGGCCTTGGCAGGTGTTTTACCGGCAGCCAGGTGGCAACCCTATGTATAATAGGAGACAGAAGGTTGCCATTCAAGTAAAGGGCAAGCGGAACACCTGGGGTGCCATTAGCCTAAACACGTTTTATTTACTTGACTTAGATTTGAAGCCTCTGCTCTGTGGCCCTAAATGAAAGCTGTCAGTCAGCAGAGCGGCTTCTCTTTTGGCTCACAGGATCATGTGCTTCTACAAATTGCTGTGACTACTGATCAGCTTGTATTGTTTCCTTGCAGGGGGGCCGTGCACCAGAGCTTCCCAGACTTCACATTTCTGACTGGTAATGTACTTGGGAATTTATTCAAATTAAAAGGAGAAATCAATCCTTACGTGGGGATGGATATAATAAACCACGTCACATTAGCCTTCCTGCAGAGACACTTAGGTGAGTGCTAGCCAAACTCCCTCTTGTCTGTACAATGTTATGGATACTGTGTTCTGTAATTCTGTCTGCAACTGGTTAAAGGATTAGTAAACCATTCAAATAAGTGAATATAAAATTGATGAGGTTGTTTTACTAAGAACTTTTACAATGTACATTCATCATTCCTAGGTATTAAAGGGATACTGTCATGGGAAAACACATCAGTTAATAGTGCTTCTCCAGCAGAATTCTGCACTGAAATCCGTTTCTCAAAAGAGCAAACAGATTTTTTTATATTTAATTTTGAATTCTGACATGGGGCTAGACATATTGTCAGTTTGCCTGCTACCCCCAGTCATGTGACTTGTGCTCTGATAAACTTCAGTCACTCTTTACTGCTGTACTGCAAGTTGGAGTGATATCACCCCCTCCCTTTCCCCCCAGCAGCCTAACAACAGAACAATGGGAAGGTAACCAGATAGCAGCTCCCTAGCACAAGATAACAGCTGCCTGGTAGATCTAAGAATAACACTCAATAGTAAAATCCAGGTCCCACTGAGACACATTTAGTTACATTGAGTAGGAGAAAAGTAGGAAATTGCCAGAAAGCAGTTCCATCCTAAAGTGCTGGCTCTTTCTGAAAGCACATGACCAGACAAAATGACCTGAGATGCACCTACACACTAATATTATAACTAAACAAAATACACTTGCTGGTTCAGGAATGACATTTTATATTGTAGAGTGAATTATTTGCAGTGTAAACAGTGTCATTTAGAAATAAAAACTACATCATAAAAATCATGACAGAATCCCTTTAAGGGATACATGTTCTGTTAAAGGAACAGTAACACAAAAAAATAAGTGTTTTAAAGTAATGAAAATATAATGCAGTGTTGCCATGCACTGGTAAAACTGGTGTGTTTGCTCCAGAAACACTACTATAGTTTATATAAACAAGCTGCTGTGTAGCAAATGGCGGAAATTGAAAAAAGTCTATATGGCACAGTTTAAATAGTGGATAACAGATAACACCATTATGTTCTACAGAGCTTATCTGCTGTGTAACCTGAGCCTTTTCTCATTTGAATGGCTGCCCCCATTGCTACACAGTAGCTTATTTATATAAACTATAGTAGTACTTATCTGTTATCTACTGTGTATCCTGTGCTTGAATGTCTGCCCCCATGGCTACACAGCAGCTTGTTTATATAAAATATAGTAGTACTTATCTGTTATCTACTGTGTATCCTGTGCTTGAATGGCTGCCCCATGGCTACACAGCAGCTTGTTTATATAAACTATAGTAGTACTTATCTGTTATCTACTGTGTATCCTGTGCTTGAATGGCTGCCACCATGGCTACACAGCAGCTTGTTTATATAAACTATAGTAGTACTTATCTGTTATCTACTGTGTATCATGTGCTTGAATGGCTACCCCCATGGCTACACAGCGGCTTGTTTATATAAACTATAGTAGTACTTATCTGTTATCTACTGTGTATCCTGTGCTTGAATGGCTGCCCCAATGGCTACACAGCAGATCATTTATATAAACAATAGTAGAGTTTCTGAAGCAAACACACCAGTTTTACCTGTGCAGGGCAACACTGCATCATATATATTTTTTGATGTTACTGTTCCTTTAACATGGATGAATTTTGTTACAACAGCACCACCTGCTGGTCATTTTCTGACCCATCTGAACACCAAGTAGTCGAGAAAGTTTTCAGGAGAAAGGAAGAGGCTGCTCTGATTTGAGAAAGAGTTCTATTTTTTTCCTAAGTAGAAGAACATCAGAGCAGCCTCTTTCTTTCTCCTGACAACTTCCTTGACTACTCTGAGTTCCCTGTATAACTTGGCCTTGTGCCCTTTATATGGTCACAGAACAACCTCTCAGTGACTTCTAATATCCTTATCATTTACAGTAGGGGGTACATTATCCCTTATAATACATAAGTGATACTCAGAGTTCCCTGTATAACTCAGCCTGCAGCCTTGTGCCTTTATATGGTCACAGAACAACCTCTCAGTGACTTCTAATATCCTTATCATTTACAGTAGGGGGTACATTATCCCTTATAATACATGAGTGATACTCAGAGTTCCCTGTATAACTCAGACTGTAGCCTTGTGCCTTTATATGGTCACAGAACAACCCCTCAGTGACTTCTAATATCCTTATCATTTACAGTAGGGGGTACATTATCCCTTATAATACATGAGTGATACTCAGAGTTCCCTGTATAACTCAGCCTGCAGCCTTGTGCCTTTATATGGTCACAGAACAACCTCTCAGTGACTTCTAATATCCTTATCATTTACAGTAGGGGGTACATTATCCCTTATAATACATGAGTGATACTCAGAGTTCCCTGTATAACTCAGCCTGCAGCCTTGTGCCTTTATATGGTCACAGAACAACCTCTCAGTGACTTCTAATATCCTTATCATTTACAGTAGGGGGTACATTATCCCTTATAATACATGAGTGATACTCAGAGTTCCCTGTATAGCTCAGCCTTCAGCCTTGTGCCTTTATATGGTCACAGAACAACCCCTCAGTGACTTCTAATATCCTTATCATTTACAGTAGGGGGTACATTATCCCTTATAATACATGAGTGATACTCAGAGTTCCCTGTATAGCTCAGCCTTCAGCCTTGTGCCTTTATATGGTCACAAAACACCTCAGTGACTTTTAATATCCTTATCATTTACAGTAGGGGGTACATTATCCCTTATAATACATGAGTGATAGGATTTATAATACAGGGGACCTCATTTTAGAAAATAAATTATTCCCTAAGCACACATTCAAGAATGCATTTATAAAAGTATTATAACATGATCTAAACAGACCTATGACTACAGCGATCTGCCATTATATCAGAAATATCTATAAAATGTTGTTTATTTTATTTTTTGCTCTTTAGATCTTCAGAAAGACTTTAACCAATGGGACGATTTAATCGATGGTAAAGGGGAGTTTCTCATGCCTGGCACCAACCTTGATTTGCCCCCAGCAGAGACTCCCCAATGACACTCACAGGGAACCTCCTACAGAAAAGACTTTGGACTTGGTGCTAAACTTTAATATTGTGACACCACTCTGCCCCCTAGTGGTAGAGATGGGGATGAATCACTAACTCAGTAACAGACTTGTGACACTACAATTTTTCTCTCTATTCAGAGGGCAATTTACCCTTTTACATTGGACCTGCCCTGGTAAATGCCAGAGGGGCTGCTGTAAGTTGCCATATACATGTTATATTTAGTGGGCTAGTAGGGGGCTGTTTGGGCCATCAGAGCCTATTTTGATTCCCAGTCCAGACCTGATACAGAACATGTACTAATGCCGGGCAGGTTCATGGTCCCATTAAAGGGGTTGTTCACCTTTTCTATAACTTTAGTAGGATGTAGATATTGATATTCTGAGACAATTTGCAATTGGTTCCCATTTTTTATTATTTGTAGTTTTTGAGTTATTTCGCTTTTTATTCAGCAGCTCTCCAGTTTGCAATTTCAGCCATCTGGTTGCTAGGGTCCAAATTCCCCTAGCAACCATGCATTGATTTGAATAAGAGACTGGGATATGAATAGGAGAGGACTGAAAAGAAAGATGAATATTAAAAAGTAGCAATAACAATACATTTGTAGCCTTACAGAGTATTTGGTTTTAGAAAGGCCTTATTTGAAAGCTGGAACGAGTCAGAAGAAAAAAGCAAATTAAAAAAAAAACTATAAGACATAAATAATGAAAACCAATTTAAAAGATGGTTATAATAGGCCATTCTATAATATACTGAGGGGGTTATTTACTAAACTCTGAATGCAAAAATCACGAATGATTTTTTTTCTTTTTTATAAAATCTGACTTTTAAAAAAAAATCACAAATTTTTCGTAATTTATTAAACCCCGAGGATGGAAAAATCCGAATCAGAAAATCCGGCATCTCAGACCTGTTGAGGTTGCATATAAGTCAATGGGAGAAGTGCCAATGATTTTTTGATGTGCGCTGGGTTTTATGCAATACCCTGAAGTTTTTCGGGTGAAAATTCCAAAAAAATCGTGAAATTTGTGAAAATCAGATTTTTTCCCGCAAAGCAAATTTTCTGGAAAATGTAATAATAAATAAGCATAAAAAACCCGAGCGGATTTGATCTGAGTTTGTAGCAGAAAATATTGAGATAAATTCGGACTTTGATAAATAACCCCCTGAAAGTTAACTTAAAGGAGAACCACTTTTTCTCTGTAATAATTAAACAGAACCATGTACAGTTATGGGATCTGTTATCCGGAAACCCATTATCCAGAAAGCTCAGAGTTAAGGGAAGGCCGTCTCCCATTTTATCCAAATAATTACAATTTTTTAAATGATTTCCTTTTTCTGTGTAATAATAAAACAGTATCTTGTACTTGATCCCAACTAAGATATAATTAATCCTTATTGGAAGCAAAACCAGCCTATTGGGTTTATTTAAAGGATAAGTAAACCTTTAAAATAAGTGAAAGTAAAATTGATGAGAGTGCTTTTCTAAGCACTTTTGTAATTTACATTCATATAATTAGAAACCTTTCTCAAATCTTTCCTAAGCAGAAGAACATCAGAGCAGCCTCTTTCTTTCTCCTGACAATTTCCTTGACTACTTGGTGGTCAGACTGGTGGGAAACTGACCAGCAGGTGGTGCTGTTGTAACACAATTCATTCATATTAACAGCACATGTATCTCTTAATATCTTGGAATTAAAAGAAAATAAATAATGAATGTAAATTACAAAAGTGCTGAGAATAGCACTCATCAATTTTACTTTCACTTATTTTAAAGGTTTACTTATCCTTTAATGCTTAAAGGATTTTTTTAGAAGATTTAAGATATGGAGATCCAAATTACAGAAAGATCTATTATCCAGCCAGCCCAGGTCCTGAGCATTCTGGATAACCGGTCCTATACCTTTAGTTGATCCAAAATAAGATATAAAACAATCCCATTGGGTTTAATTCATGTTTTTTTTTAGTGGAAAAATCCTAGAGCATTCTGGATAACTGGTTCCATACCTGTATTTTTAGCAAAACCTTTAAATTATAAATATGATCATTTAATAGATCGATAGAAGGGGACAAAATACCTCAGTAATCCTTGTAGAATGACATGCATAAAATTGAGTCTATGGGAGATGGCCTTCCTGTAATTCAGAGATTTCTGGATAATGGATCCCATACCTGTAAAGGTTTATTAAAAATGTCCTCTTTTACAAAGTTGCAAATTAGGGACGGAGAGGGACTTTTTGTCACAAAACAAGGAAGTTTCTCTGCTTCCCACCCTAATTTGAATATGCAAATTAGGATTTGGTTCGGTATTCGGCCGAATCTTTCAGGGGTTCGGCCGAATCCAAAATAGTGGATTCGGTGCATTCCTAAGCTAAACCACTGGTTGGAGATCTCTCATTTAATACTTCAGTAACCACAGTATAATAATACACATGAATATCCTGTAAGTGTCCTTATAATCAGAGCTTAGTGATGTCATCAGTTATAATCGGAGCTTAGTGATGTCATCGGTTATAATCGGATCTTAGTGATGTCATTTCTGTCACATGACTCACCGAAACCTTGTGTATTATAATAAATAAAGTACCCACTGCTGCAAAATATGAGGCTATTAGAAGTCACCTCAGAGTTCCATGACATGTCATATGCTGATATTTTACAAAAGCAGGTACTTTATTCACTATATTATTATTATTAGGTTAATTTATAGATATCTAAATGTAAAGGAAAACAGGTGTAAAAGGCCAATGAGATTGTTAATAACAATAGAAACGTTGCATCTCAGGGATTCCTGCCTCTAGAATACAGACACTGTAATGCTGATTGATCTTGAGAGTTATAGTTCAGCTGGAAATCCACGAGTTTGATATACCTCAATTAGATTTCATTTTTGTAGCATAGCTTTTAAAGGGGGTACCTTTTAGTAGGATGCAGCTAGTTCATCATTTTTAAAATTCTGTGTTTTTTTTTAATTTACTTTTTAAATTTGTTTGTTTGGCAAGCTCTCCAATTTGGAATTTCAGCAGCTATCTGGTTGCTAGTGCCCAATTCACCCTAGCAACCAGGCAGTGGTGTGAATGAGAGACTGGAAGATGAATAGGAAAGGGACTAGAGTTTACAATAACAAAATTGTAGCTTAACGGAGCAACAGTGAACCCTTCTCTACACGCTGCTCTTTCACTGTGATATTCCAATATAGATATAAAATAACATTTTTAGTAAACTCTCTATATGGCAGCCACCTACCTTGTTTTATCTGCATCTGACAAGAGCTTAGTGATTGGCCAGCGAGTACTTTACTGTATATATAGTCAGCTGGTACAGGTACCTCTCTCAATCTGTTCCCCCATATAAAGTGAACCCCATTATCGCCTCCTTAAAGGATCAGTAACATCAATTTTTTTTTTTAAAAAAAAAAAATTCGTTAGTATAGAATGAAAAAAAAAAAAAAACAGACAAATTAAACTTTTAAATCACTAAGGGGCAGATTTACCTAGGGTCGAATATCGAGGGTTAATTAACCCTCGATATTCAACTGTCGAATTTAAATCCTTCGACTTCGAATATCGAAGTCAAAAGATTTACTGCAATTCGTTCGATCGAACGATTAAATCCTTCGGATCGAAGGATTTTAATCCATCAATCGAACAATTTTTCTTCAACCAAAAAAAGATAGCAAAGCCTATGAGGACCTTGCCCATAGGCTAACATTGACTTCAGTAGCTTTTAGGTGGCGAAATAGGGGGTCGAACTTTTTTTTTAAAGAGACAGTACTTCGACTTTCGAATAGTCGAACAATTTTTAGTTCGAATCGTTCGATTCGATGGTCAAAGTAGCCAAAAAAATCATTCGAAATTTTTTTATTCTATTCCTTCACTCGAACTCAGTAAATGGGCCCCTAAGTCTTTCTTAAGAAATAACTTAGCCAAACTCTTCAGAAAAGGCGATCCATCGTGCGGCACTCGATCTCTCCTCCCTGGCTATCTCCTATAAGGAAAGTAGGGAGGAGAAATCGAGCACCGCGCGATGGATCGCCTTTTCGTAAGAGGAGCACCAGCGGAGTTTCAGTAAGTTATTTCTTAATAAAGAATTAACAATTTAAAAGTTTAATTTGTCTTTGTGGGTTTTTTTTTTCCTTTCTATACCAATGAATTTTTTCTTTAAAAAAAATTTATGTTACTGGTCCTTTAATCAACTGTTGAGACAAAGAGAAAAGTGGTGGTGGTTAACAAGCAAAACCAAACGGTGCTCATGTCCAGGCATTACATTTACACACCGATTACTGGACCACTCAAAGTAAGGAAACCTAAGTATTCGCTTTTATAGATTTGCCATAAATCTGTGTATTTGTATAGAAAAGAACCACCGTACCCCATAAGGCTGTAAATAAAGTGGAATACAAATAAAACATTTTATAGAAATGACCATGTTGGCGTTTGTGAATCCCACTGCGACTGACTCCGAGTCCTGTTAGTCTGACCTTTGGCAGATAAATGGAACAGGGGGTGTTTTTTCTTCTCTGGATGGAGACTTTATGGGAGACCCAACTAGGGTTGCCACCTTTTTACTAAATTTTCACCGGCCAGTGGAGGGGGCGGAAACAAAAGAGGCGGGTCTTGACGTCAACGGGGGTTGGAGCCACGGCACGCAATGGGCAAAAGGCAACGAAAAAGGTAAGTTTTGATCGGATTTGTGGCGAGCCAAGGGACTTTTTTAGGGGTATTACAAATTTACCGGCAGCTATATTGCAGGTAAATTTGTAATACCGGCCCGGCCGGGTGGCAACCCTGGACCCAGACAACCAATGCTTCTCTTGCTCCTGTATCCTCTACATCAGGGATCCCCAACCTTTTGAACCCGCGAGCAACATCCAGAAGTAAAAGGAGTTGGGGAGCAACACAAGCTTGAAAAATGTTCCTGGGGTGCCAAATAAGGGTTGTGATTGGCCATTTAGTAGCCCCTATGCGGATTGTCACACTACATCGAGACTCTGTTTGGCAGTGCACCTGGTTTTTATGCAACTAAAACTTGTCTCCAAACCTGGAATTCAAAAATAAGCGGCTGCTTTGAGGCCACTGGGAGCAACATCCAAGGGGTCGGAGAGCATCATGTTACTCACGAGCCACTGGTTGGGGATCACTGCTCTACATCAATGATCCCCCAATCGGTGCATTGTGAGCAAAAAGTTGCCCTCCAACCCCTTGGATGTTGCTCCCAGTGGCCTCAAAGCAGGTGCTTATTTTTGAATTCCAAGCTTGGAGGCAAGTTTTAGTTGAATAAAAACCAGATGTACTGCCAAACAGAGTCTCCTGTAGCTGCCAGTCCACATCTACTACTAATAGCCAATCACAGGCCATATTTGATACCCCAGGAACTTTTATCATGTTTTTATGTTGCTCTCCAACTTTTTTTTTACATTTGAATGTGGCTCATGAGTAACAAAAGGTTGGGGACCACCTGCTCTACATCGACACCCACATATTACTAAACCCTGTACCCACTCAATGTCAACATAAGATGATGTGAGAGGATAGTTGGGGTGCCCATGATGCCCCAAAATACCCAATAAGCACAGCCCTTGCCAAAAACATTGTACAGGTATAGGATTGGTTATCCAGAAACCCATTATCCAGAATTGACTCCATTTTATCCAAATAATCCACATTTTTGAAAATGATTTCCTTTTTCTGTGTAATAATAAAACAGTAGCTTGTACTTGATCCCAACTAAGATATAATTAATCCTTATTGGAAGCAAAACCAGCCTAATGGGTTTATTTAATGTTTACATGATTTTCTAGTAGACTTAAGGTATGAAGATCCAAATTATGGAAAGATCCATTATGTGGAAAACCCCAGGTCCCGAGCATTCTGGATAACAGGTCCCATACCTGTAATTATAAATTGTATGAGGGCCATGCAAACTTCACATCACGTGACCCTCCTAAGGGTTTTCTATGGCTCCCAGTGCATCATGGAACCCACCCTTGAACATGTGACATGACAAATACTTGGACTTCTTGATTAATCTCACATCTTAAATATGTCACCGCTCATCTGAGCAGCTTCTTTCCTTCAACTGACCTGTAGGGTATTACCTGTTATTTACACCAATAAGGTTAATACAATCACCATCATCCAATTATCATGGTGCCATGAAACATATTGCAGAATCTCCAGTGGTGTGAATGGTTTTGAATAGCCACAGTGATTATGTCATTACCCTGTCATGAAATTACTAAAGTATTAAAGGGGGTTGTTCATCTTTAAAGGAGAACTAAACACTAAAAATTATTGTGGCTAAAACTGCCATATTTTATATAGTGAACATATTGCACGAGGCTAAAGTTTGAGCTTGTCAATAGCAGCAATGATCCAGGACTTCAAACTTGTCACAGGGGGTCACCATCTTGGAAAGTGTCTGTGACACTCACATGCTCAGTGGGCTCTGATTGGCTGTTGAGAAGCTAAGCTTAGGGCTCGTCACTAATTATCCAGCAGAAAATGAGCTTCCCTGGCTGTAATATAAGCTGATGCTACAGGTTTGCTGATTATTAAATTCTGATGCTAATTGCACTGGTTTCTATGCTGCCATGTAGTAATTATGTGTATTAAAGGAAAACTATACCCCCAAAATTAATACTTAAGCAACAGATAGTTTATATCAAATTGAATGACATATTAAAGAATCTTACCAAACTGGAATATATATTTACATAAATATTGCCCTTTTACATCTCTTGCCTTGAACCACCATTTCGTGACTCTATCTGTGCTGCCTCAGAGATCACCTGACCAGAAATACTACAACTCTAACTGTAACAGGAAGAAGTGAGGAAGCAAAAGGCAGAACTCTGTCTGTTAATTGGCTCATGTGACCTTACATGTGGTTTATATGTGTGCACAGTGAATCTTACGATCTCAGGGGGCGGCCCTTATTTTATAAAATGGCAATTTTCTATTTATAATTACCCAATGGCACATACTACTAAAAAAGTATATTATTATGATAATGGTTCATTTACATAAAGCAGGCTTTTACACATGAGCTGTTTTACTCAGTATCTTTTAATAGAGACCTACATTGTTTGGGGGGTATAGTTTTCCTTTAATTACTAATCAGCCTTATATTGTGACATTTCTATTCTATGTGTACTGTATATTGTGAGTGGGTCCCTAAGCTCAGTAAGTGACAGCAGCACAGAGCATGTGCAGTGAATCAGCAGAAAAGAAGATGGGGAGCTACTGGGGCATCTTTGGAGACACAGATCTTTACTGCTAAAGGGCTGTGGTTGTCTTGGGCTGGTACAGAAGCACAAAACAATGTACAAAATTTCTACCTACGTCTTTAGTTAAACTTTACTTCTCCTTTAAATTAACTTTTGTAAAATGTAGAGCGACATTCTAAGATAATTTGCAATTGGCTTTCATTTTTTATTATTTGTGGTTTTGGAGTTATTTAGCTTTTTATTCAGCAGCTCTCCAGTTGGTAATTTCAGGTTGCTAAGATCCAAATATTCCTAGCAACCATGCATTGATTTAAATGAGAGACTGGGATATGAATAGGAGAGGCCTGAATAAAAAGATGAGTAATAAATAGTAGCAATAACAATATATTTGAAGCCTTACAGGGCATTTGTTGTTTAAATTGGGTCAGTGACCCCCATTTGAAAGCACGAGAGAGTCACAAGAAGGTGGCAATTCATTCAAAAGCTATAAAAAATAAAGACCAATTGAAAAGTTGCTTAGAACTGACCACTCTATAGCATACTAAAAGCTAACTTGTACGTGAACCGCCCCTTTAATTGATCAAATTATATTATTGGAGGAGTGTATTGTTGGGGAACAAGGCAAGGCCAATGGCACGTGTAGATTTTGGTTTATGAGTGAATTCAATGGCAATTACTGAGACTGATATGATGCACTTGCAGGTCATACAATTGTCGATCATAAAGGCTGACTAACTTATTTCCTACTGACAGTTGCTGACCCCAGTGTGCACTGCACTGGTCCTGGTGACTTCAAATCCAGAAAACTGCTTTAGACTTACCGCTACTGGATATGAACTAAAACAACAGACGTGTTTCTCTGGTGGGTGACATGCCTGTATTAGTACAAAAAAAGGTTCTGGCCTAACGCGTTTTGTGCCTGTTGGGAATCATAGACTAAAGGACACCTCCCAGTTAGGATTGCCACCTTTACTAAAAAATATTACCGGCCAGTGGGGGGCGGGCACCAAAAGGGGGTGGTCCGTGATGCAAAAAGGGGGTGGAGCTACGCGCTGTGCCACAAAAGGGGCGGAGCAACATCGCAGAGATGTCTACCGTGCTGGAGAAAAGGTAAGTTCTGTGCGAATTGGGGGCAGGCCAGGGGCTTTTTTTAAAGGGTATTACAAATTACCGGCAACTGCATTGCCGGTAAATTTTTATTACCGGCCCCGGCCTTGGCAGGTGTTTTACCAGCTAGGCCGGTAAAATACCGGCCGGGTGGCAACTCTACTCCCAGTACACATCTTTTCTAGGGATTGTGGCCAATCAGAAGAAACTTTCAACAACTAATCAGAGATCACACTTGAAAGCACATACATGCAAGCCGATACATGTAGGAAGAGGTGCGTTTAATAAATTTGCACTAGCAGAAATGTGATTTTGATGACGGTATTTTTATACTTTGATGACGGTGTTTGTAAATACTTTTCAAGGGTGATCTCTGATTGGTTGTTGGAAGTATTTTCTGATTGGCCACAATCCCTATAAAAGATGTATACAGGGAGGCGTCCTTTAGCCCAGCGGTCCCCAACGTTTTTTTGGGCCAGGGACCGGTGTAGAGCCAAATTTTTTCGCAAGGACCATGGGGGCGGTGATCAGACGCGACTGTCGGATGCTGCGTCTGCATCAGACAGTCGTGTCACGTCGGATCAACGCTGCGACACCATGCAACAATTTTATCTCTTACCTTATTATTATGCATTTTGTCGCAGTGCGTCAGATTGCACCCGAATCATCGTGTCGTCTTACCCGTATTATGGGCTCAATATACGCTGTTTATTAGTATTTTTCTGACGTCTGTATCCCATGCTGACAGTTTGTGGGGTGACAGATTTCAGGCATTCAGAGCACGGTTTTGCACGAATAAGACAATACAATGAAAAACCCAGCACATAACTTTCATGAAATAAGCTTTAAGCTTTAATAAGTTCTTTATATTCCAAACAAACGAAAGTCTAAGCACCCCTCAATGTAGAGAAATAATAAAGGCACCTATTATCAGAAAAGAAACAGAAATAAGTGCTCACAACCACTAACTGGAAAGGTGCGTGGGGCCGGTACACGGCTTTGATATCCTGAAATGAAACGGAGACAGACAATACTACAGCCAATTAGCACAACCTGCAGTGTCTGTATCAGCATTTAGTAACGAATATCCTCAAATGAAATGTCCCCTTCGGTGTCCGATCCATCACTACACGCTGGGGGCTGGGACGTAGCTGGACTCAATCTTCATCCGCCCTGATAAAACATACACAGAGTGATTATTTTAAAATGGATCTATCATGAAAATGAAAATTTAATACAAGCTTCATCATACTGAAAACTTTCTCAATACAATCAATTAAAAATTCTGCATTGTTTCTGAAATAATCACGTTTATCTCTTTCAGCATCTGTTTCTCTTCATTCTGTCTTCATGCAGCAGTTGGGTGTCAGATATTCATTGACAGTTAGATCCAATATATCTTATAGGGGGGCTCCTTTCCTAGCAGATGTATTGGAGCTCACTCAAATTACTGATTCCAGTACAAACAAAATCTAACAAAATAACTGCCTTTTGCACAAATCCGGCATGTAGAGAGACATGATGTCTGGTGAGTTTAATAGAGTGAGCTCTAATACATCTTCTAGGCAAAAGGAGCCCCCCTATAAGATATATTGGGTCTAACTGTCAATGAATATCTGACACCCAACTGCTGCATGAAGACAGAATGAAGAGAAACAGATGCTGAGAGAGGAATAGTGAATATAAACTTGATTTTTTCAGAAACAGTACAGAATATTTAATTGATTATATTTAGAAAGTTTCTTATTTCAGTATTCTGAGGCTTATATTAAAAGTTAATTTTGGTGATAGTTCCCCTTTAATAACCGTCATGCTTTGAAATGTTGGACAATCACAGCCCTTACATTTTGGTATTGGGGGGCTAGAGAAAGACCTGCATCGGTGGGTGATTTCAGGGGCCACATTGGCTGGTGGAACGGTGGTGAAGTTGCTGGTAATCAGTGACCATGGGGATTTTGAAGACCACTTAATGAACACCCTGTTTGGAGTATTGTTCGCCCGTGGGTGCTTTCTTGGAAGTAGAAGTGTTACAAAGGCACAAAACTAAGGGGCAGAATTGAGAATTTGAATTCTCTATTTTTTTTTTATGGTCATAACTCTAAAATTCGACTCGATTCCAGTTTTTATTTATTTTTTTAAATCGAATTCGATTTTCGAGATTTACCATACCCTGGCCCTTTAAGAATTCAAATTTGACTATTCGCCACCTAAAATCTGCCAAATTCATGTATAAGTCAATGGGAGATATCCAGGAAGCAATTTGGAGATGTTTGCAGCCTTCCTGACATTTGAGTTTGATAGTTTTCGGGTTTTAGATATTAAAGATTAAATATTTTATACTTACCAAATATCTTTTTCTAGTAGGCCCAAACTGTTTGTCTTCATACACCTCTGGAGGCAGGACAATGATTGAATTCTTGGTACCTCCTGGCCCTTCCCTTTGGCTATATAGTTCGACTCCACCTCCATTCCTCAGTTCTGTTGTCAAGCTCAGTTGGTGGAGATGTTATAGATAGACGGAAGGCCAAGATACACAGGTAGAAAGTATAGCGAGAAAGAGGTCCCTGTGCAGCCTGGGTGGGACTGCACTGACAGTTCGGGCCTACTAGAAAAAGATTTTCGGGTAAGTATAAAATCTTTCTCTCTCTAGTCGGCCCTCCTGTCAGTGCAGAAGTCAGGGGACGACCAAAAGCCGTTTCTCTCATGGGTGGGTAATTTTAGTATTTATGGCCTAGTAGTATAATTATTCTGCTAATGCGGCCTGTAGAACTTTTCGACCAAACGTGGCCTGTTGAGAAGCATAAACGTTCAACTTGTAAAACGTAATAAATATGTTGGGTGATACCCAAGTAGCTGCTTGGCAAATCTGTTGCCAATTGCCGTTGCCATATTTTGTGTGTTTTGTGCTCTTGTGGAATGGGCTTTTACCGAAAATGGTCTGCAAATGTTTCTGTTATCATAAACTGTGTTTATAGTTTCAACTAGCCAACGTGCTATAGTACTTTTTAACACCGCCTTTCCCTTGTGAGCTGTGGAGTAGGACACTAGGAGAACTTCAAGACGTCTATAATCTGCTGATCTCTTGAGATAGATGCAGAGTGCCCCTTCCACATCTAATTTATGTAGTTTTCGCTCTTTGTCATTTGGCGGTCTTGGGCAGAAGGAAGGTAAAATTATATCCTGGTTCATATGATGTTCTGTTACCACCTTTGGAAGGTAATTTGGTGTAGAGTATTGCTTTATCTTGATGAAGGATGAGCTATGGTTCCTTGCTGGAATGTGCTGACGTAATTGTGATAAGAAATGTAACTTTTAGTTCACATGTTGAGTTCACATGTTGATAACGGTTCAAAAGGTGGTTGTTGTAATGCTGTTAACACTAGAGGTAGACTCCAGGTTGCCAGAGGTTCCCTAAGAGGAGAACTGGCCCTGGTGACGCCTCTGATGAATTGGTGAACTGTGGAATCATCTGCCCAACTGTTATGAGTAAGTGCTGCTAGTGCCGACACTTGTTTTTAAAGAGTGCGGAGACTAAGGCCTTTTTGGAACCCCTCTGTCAAGAATTCTACCACCTCTGCTGTGGATGTGTCCTCCCAATGTATGCACCTCTGCCCGCACCATATTAAGAATCTTCTCCATATTCTATGGTACGTTCTGTTTGTGGACTACTTTCCAGCTTGTAAAAGAATGTCTATTGCTCTCAGAGAGTCCACGTTGTGACCACCAGTCGGTCTTAAGAGCCACGCAGTCAATCGGAGCATTGGTAAGTTGGGATGTTTGATAGGACCTTGTGTTAGTAGATTGGGTATGAATGGTAAACACCAGGGTCTGGCGATTGATAACTTGAAGAGGTCTGTGTACCATACTCTGGCCAATCTGGGGCTATGAGGATTGTGGTCGCGTTGGACTGTTTGAGTTTTCTAATTATTCTGGGTAGAATAGCTAGTGGTGGGAAGGCATACACCATCTTAAAGTTCCATGGTACCACTAGGGCGTCTACAAATATCGCTTTTGGGTCTCTCGACCTGGCACAGTAAAGGGGAAGTTTGTTGTTGTGCTTGGATGCTAGCATGTCTATCTCTGGAGTTCCCCATCTGCAAGTCAGTTGATGGAAGATCTCGGTATTGAGTGACCATTCTCCTTGGTTGATTGTTGTTCTGCTCAGGTAGTCTGCTTCCCAGTTTTGCACCCCTGGAATTTTCTCTTTGGGCATGGAACGACTGAGTTGTTGTTATCAGTGTTCTGGCTTTGTCTTGAGGTAGATATACATTCTGTCTCCTGGAATCGAACAACAACCCCCAGGTATCGGATCGTTTGACTTGGTTTGAGAGAGCACTTGTTGTGGTTGATTAACCAACTGTGTTGTATTAGCACCTGATGGCATAGCTCTGTATCTTTGCTTGCTTGTGCTGCCATGTGTGCCATTATCAGGAAGTTGTCTAGGTATGGTATGACGTGTATTCCTAGTGATCTCAAGTATGCTACTATTGGTGCTAGGACCTTGGTGAAAACACGTGCAGCTATACTGAGACCAAAGGGCAGCAAACTGATAGTGAGCGTCTCTGACTGCGAATCTTAGAAATTTTCGTGAGTGAGGGTGAATGGGAATGTGCAAGTATGCCTCCTTGAGGTCTATCGAAGTCATGAAAATTTCTGGTTCCATGGCTGCAATCACTGACCTGACAGATTCCATTCTGCTTTAGGACCATTGGATTTAGGGGCTTTAAATTGAGTACTGGGTGAAATGACCCTTCTTTTTTGCATACCAGAAATAAATTTGAGTAGAAGCCTTTGTATTTCTGTGCATGTGGTACTTGTTCGATCACTCCTGTTAGTAGCAATGTCTCTACTGCCTGTAGGAGTAAGTTTTCTTTGCGAGGAGCAGGGGATGATATGAGAAACCGCCCTGATGGTAGGTGTGGGGAAAAATGTATTCTGTAGCCTTGTTGGATGATGGTTAAAACAGAATTGTCTGTTACATGTGTTTGCCATATCCCGATGAACCACTGAAGCCTGCCCCCTACCCTTTCAGGGGCAGAGTTGGGTTTGTTGTTGTTGGGTTTTTTGGTGATGCGAGATTGTTGATGCCAGGATGGTCTACCACCTATTGGTCATTTGAGGTATTTTTGGAGTAAGGACGAAAGGAACGATATGATCGTGGTTGTGATGTCCAATTCTTTCTCCCGGTATATCTGTTTGTTGCGTCGAATCTAGGCTTTTTGCCCGTGGGTAGAAAGGTACTTTTGCCTCCTGTCACCTCCGCTATGATTTGCTTTAGGTCAGGTCTGAATAAAGATTCGCCCATGAATTGTAAGGATAATAATCTCAACTAGGACGCTGTATCACCTGTCCAATGTCTTGGCCAAAGAGCTACGACTGCATTTGCTGTTGTTTTGGCTGCCAGTTTGGCGATCTCCATTGCCGCTTCTGCGAGGAAGGTAAGGGTGGTGGATAATCTATCCACATCTGCCTGTAGTTGCTGACTGGATGTTGGTGGGTGTCTGGCTAATTCTTGTGCCCAATGTTTGGCGGTGCATGCTAAGCCCGCTGACGCCGCTGCTGGTCTGAGTATTGCAGCTGCCTGCATATAAAATAGTATTAGAACAGATTCCATACGGGCGATCAAAAGGATCCTTAAATGCGGCGTCCTCCGTTGGTAAGGCTGTCTGTCTTGATAACCCGACGACTGCCGAGTCCACCTTAGGTGACCTGTCCCACTTTTTTTGGTGTTCGTCGGGTACAGGGTACGTTTTAAAGAACCTTTGTGTAAGAGCAATTCGGCGATCTGGTTGTGCCCATTCCGCTTTAATTGCCTGTGTGATAAAATTTAAAAATCAGAAAGGCTAATTTAGACTTCTTTTGGACTCCTAGAAGCCTATCTGCACTTGAGAGAGCAGCAGTTTCATCTTTAATCTCTAAGGTTTGCATCAACTCTCTTAGAAGCTTTTTGGATGTTTCTGGGGTCGTCGCGGACGGCCCTTCTTCTTCAGATTCAGATGCTGACTGTGGGTCTGAGCTATCTGATTCCTGACCTGGTGTGTCATTTCCTTCAGTGTCTGAGGCTAATCCTTCCTCTGAATCGGAGGATTGTGTTAGTAAGGTAGTGGCTCTGCGCTTTTTTTGCGCTTTTGTGGAAGGGATGATTGTACTGTTTTCATAATCCACTGCAGATAGTCTCCTAATTGAGCTGGCATTTGTGCTGATGTATGTGGAACTGTGTCAGATTCCCAATTAGTGGGTATAGACCCGTCTGCCTGAGTGGCATTCGGCCTTGTTGTGGGCGATGGGGTGCTTAGTGGTGAGGCCTGACTCTAGGGTTGGTTGAGAGGTACTTGTGGGGAAAGTACTGGTGGCTCCACTATAGCTGAACTCTGTGAAGTGGGTTTGCAATCAGAGCAGTAGTTTCTTTCTGATTTTCTCAGAGTGTTTTTACACACTCTACATTTAGGGAGTTTATTGGGCTTTCTCTGTTTTTTCACTGTAGCCCCTGGTGATATTACTGACTGCGCCACCTTTCTGAGGTCATTGAGGGGATCTGTTTCCTCCATCCTACCTTGCAGTTGTGGTGCTGTACAAACAAATCGAGTGCAGTCTCCGTTGCTCAGTACATGCTAATGGCAGGTAGTATGCAGTATCTTGCGTTCGGTAACGAAACGCGATGTGGCTGTGTGACTGTGGCGTAGGAGCGCCTACGCTGACTATGCTTGGCGCGCAAATGTATGGTGCGCAGGAGAAGTAGTTTGGCTTTGCCTAGCAACCGGCATTCACGGTTGTTACCAACCTGCGTATCGCACCTATTTTTCCTTTATCCCTACTCCCCATGCTTACCACGTATAACTGGGTGTTGCGCGGTCTTTGTAGGGTAGTGGCTCTGAGTATTGAGCCCTAGTTTGTACTGTACCCCCGCCGAATCGGTACCTGTAATGCTCAGTCCGGCAGCTCTGCGTGCCTTCGATCTTGTGCTTACCCAAGAGGATCCATCTGTCTAAAGGCAGCTCAGCGTGACACGACAGATCTTAATCGGTCAGTATTTCTTTGCCGATTATATCAGCTGCACAGCTCTGCGTGTCCTGTGCCTCATTACCAATGTGCTGATTATAACTCATGTCCCAGAGGGTAGCTCTGCGTACCCCTTTACATGGGATTGAGGAAACAGTCAGTGATCATCCATGCTGGAGACATTATGAACTAATAATAATGATAATAATTCAGAAAAATAAGGAAGAAAGAAAGGAAATAAAAAATGTAAACTAATGGATAACTGTCCTCTACCTCCGAGGCAGGACAAAGAACCGAGGAATGGCGGTGGAGTCGAACTATATAGCCAATGGGAGGGGCCAGGAGGTACCAAAAATTTAATCATTGTCCTGCCTCCAGAGGTGTATGAAGACAAAACCCCTGACGTCTGCATTGACAGGAGGGCCGACTAGAGAAATACGTTTTCTTTTAATAAACAATTCCCCCAATCGAATAAATGTGCCTCTAAAATTGGATAATGACTGCACACTTACCTTGATCTTGCTCCATTTGTTCCATGTCATCAGTTTCTGGCTCAAAGTTATCACTGCTGTGCATGATATCCACAGATACCGGCCCCTCAAGAAGCGGTGTGTCTGCAAGGAAATCACAGTCGGGTTTATACATTAAATTCATGCTCTATAAATATTCTGTATATAAAATATCTCAAATAATCTCATTCTCAAATACTATTGCAAAAAAAAAAAAAATCTCAGATCAATACAAGTAATTACCTGGATTTACTAGGCTCTCTGGTTCACCATCTTTCCACTCTGTTGCACCAACACCGTGTGACCCCACACTGTCCCCTTCTGCAGGAGACTCTGTATATACAGGTACTATATCAGTTACTATACAGTTTGCATGCTGCACATTTAATGAACTTGAAATTTGATTAGAGGCTCACCTTGAAATTCTATATTTTTCATGTTACCAGATTCTGTCTCACTGACAGTCCATGTGTACTCAGTATATGAACGGTCTGCTGCCACCAGGCACACTGCAGAAACAAAAAAATCAGTGAGACAAAGATTGGCAAGCATTACTAATGTCTGACCTACAAGCAGATATATCTTTGGAGAGACCTGTCCAAAATGGCTTAAAATCAGCTAGATATTGGTTTGGCAGAGCATCAATGGGC
The DNA here is from genome assembly GCF_017654675.1 of Xenopus laevis. NCBI lineage: Eukaryota > Metazoa > Chordata > Amphibia > Anura > Pipidae > Xenopus > Xenopus laevis. The sequence continues at coordinate 158,702,353 of NC_054379.1, forward strand.
CAAAAAGCTGCCAGCTCAGTCTAGTCGTCGGCTTTAATCAGTCTGTGTATGGCCACTTTATCAAAAAAGGAGATTTTGTGTACTCACCGTTAAATCTCTTTCTCATATGTCACTTGGGGGACACAGGGACAGTGGGTATAGCTGGTACCACTAGGAGGCAGGACACAACAAAAGTAAAGAAACTGGCCCCTCCCCTACTGGCTATACCCTCAGCAGGCAGAGCTTATGTCAGTTTGTACCAAAAGTCAGGAATATATATAACTTGAAATCTAACTGAACTACAACATTGTAGTATGCTGTGTAATGTGTAATGGAAAAAACTAAAAAAAAGACAAAAAAATAAAAGAAGGCTTCAGTTCAGGGGGGGGGAAGCCGTGTCCCCCAAGTGACATAAGAGAAAGAGATTTAACGGTGAGTACACAAAATCTCCTTTTCTCCTAGTCAGCTTGGCCGACACAGGGACAGTGGGGACATACCAAAGCTGTCCCTTAAGAACCCTGGGTGGGAATAGAGGTAGTGACCACAACATCTAGACGTACCTTTCTACTAAAGCGAGTGTCAGAAGCCGCAAGGTATGGAATGGTAAAATTTTGGAAGGGAGTGGACCGAGTTCCACGTAGCTGCTTTGCACAGCTATTCCGATAATGCCTGATTTCGGAATGCCAGGACGTACTCACACCTCTAGTGGAGTGAGCAGGGAGTCTGACTGGTGGAGTTTGACCATGTGTATAGGCTCTCTGAATTGCTTGTTTGATCCCGTGAGATATGGTTGCCTTAGCAGCTGAAGCACCCTGGTTTTGTCCTGAAGAAGAACCAGTAACGAATCTGATTTACGTATGTCTTGAACACTGTGTGGATAGAATTTTAGAGCCCGGATTGGGTCTAAAGTGTGCAATGCCATTTCCTTCTGACTTGCTGGTGCAGCACAGAAGGTCGGAACCACTATCTCCTGTTTAAGGTGAAAATTCCGAAAGAACCTTAGGCAATGAGGATGGGACTGTGCGCAGTAAGCCCTGACATGGTGGAAAACAAGGTATGCCGATTTACATGAAGAGCACTTCGTTCTTAAACGTGTCTTGCTGAGGCAATTTCAGGAAGGAAAAAACAGTTTTTCAGGTAAACCATTGAAGAGATACTGAGCCCCTTGGTTCAAGGGGGATGTTGTAATTCACACAGCACTACTGTGAGGTCCCAGAAAGGGACTGGTGCTCATACAGGGGCAGCCAGGTGAGCTACCCCCTGCAAGAATGTCTTGACGTCAAGTATTAGTGCTAGGTATTTCTGGAAGAGGACTGATAGTGCTGATATTTGCGACTTGAGGGAGCCCAGGGACAACCGCATGGACAGGCCATCTTGCAGGAAGTCCAGAATAATGGGAATGGATAGCACTGTGAATTTGCTTTGTGATGGGTGCACCATCATTGATAGATGGCCCAGACTCTGTGATAAACTCTGGCTGCAACTGGTTTTCAAACGGCACACATTGGTGCGCCACAGCCCTTGAGATCACCCTTTTTTTTTGGTTAGGATTTTGGGTCTCATAAGCCATGCCGTCAAGTTGCAGCTGGCTGAGTTTTGATGACGGATTGGCCCTTGAGTGAGAAGGTCTAGAAGAGGAGGTAGCGTCCACAGCTTTTCCACTGACAGATTGATCAGACCCTTAAACCAGGAGTGGTCTGTTCTTGTTGCATCTTTCTTATGGTTCTTGGAATGAGTGGCAGAGGTGGAAGGCATACACCAGCCGAAATTGCCAAGTTGCTGCTTGAGCGTCGGCGTCTATGGCTAGGGGATCCCTGTAGCAGGCTAAGAAGGCCAGCACTTTTTTGTGCCGAGTTGCCATAAGGTCCACTTCCAGCATGCCCCGCCATTGTATTAATTTCTGAAGAATTTCGTCCTTCAGTGACCACTCGCCTGGGTCCAGTGACAGCCGGCTTAGGAAGTCTGCTTTCCAGTTTAGCAACCCTGGTATATAGATGGCTGACAGATGGGCTTGATGGATTTTTGCCCACTGGAAGATTAACTTTATCTCGTTTAGTGCCACTCTGTTTCTTGTACCCACTTGGTGGTTGATGTAAGCGACCTCGGTGGAATTGTCCGACTGTATTTTCACCGTAGACCCCTCAGTTCCTTGTGCCAATGGATTAGTCCTAGACGAATCGCAGGGATCTCGAGCAGATAGATCTGTAGCCTTTCCTCGTCCAGCTTCCATTTTCCCTGTGCCATTCGAAGAGACTCGCATCTGTTGAGAAAGCGCCAACGGGGTTCTCCTGGGCGGTGGGTGCTGTGTAGCCACCGGTGGAGGGATGTCCGTGTCCGGTGAGACAGGCGAATCTCTTGGAGTAAGCATTTCCGATTCCAGCTAGCGAGAATGTTCCCCTGGAGCTCCCTGAGGTGGAATTGAGCGAATGGCACTGTTTCGATGGTGGATACCATGTCCTCCAGTACTTCCATGCCAAACTTAACTGTGTGGCAATTTTACCAGAACCTGAAGGTGAAGTACTTTCTCCCGAGGGAGACAGATCCACTGAGTCAGTGTGCTGAACTACATCCCTAGGAATAGCATGAACTGGCTGGGCGTAAAGGATGACTTGTGAATTGGTAGTGAAGATTGTAGGAAGGCCATCTCAAGTATTTCTGGTGCGGGGGGAAAACCTTTGTGGGCGAATAATTTTACTGAGGAATTCTTGTCCGCAGTCTTGAAGTGTGCTTTCGGCCTTGCCAGGTTTGGTCTTTGTTTACTGCCGAAGCATCCTCGTGTTGGAAAGGACTGTCTTGGGGGAGAAGACCTTGTGTTCTTGGTTTGGGAGCCACGAATAAACGAACCCCTGCGGAAGGAGTAGCGTGCTTTAGGTTGTGGCAGCAAAATACTCTTGCCCCTTGTGGCTTGACTGATTTTGTCCAAGTTGGGGCCAATTTGTAGCCATCCTTTAAAGGGGATGGATGTCTAGGATTTCTTGGAGAAAAATCTGCTGACCATAGTTTCATCCAGATAGACGTGCGGGCCGCCACTGAAAGTGCTGATGATCTGCTGATCACTTGTGCTGGCATTGAGTAGGCAGTCGACCAGGAATGGACTGCCCTGCTGACCTATGCCATGGCTATTACTGGCGAAGAGAGGTACCCAAGGTGAAGAACACAGAGTGTAGTAGGCTTTCTAGCTTCCTGTCCATGGAATCTTTGAAGGAAAAAAGGCATCAGGGACTGGCAGGGCAGTATTCTTAGAATGACGGAATACGGGTGCATTCACTGAGGGAGGGGGTGACTATTTTTCAGTAAGATCAGCCTTAAGGAAGCACAGATTCACCTGGAAACATCTCTCTCTCTTGTCCCACTCTAGTGATTTGGTCAAGATCGGCCATGACAAATCACTAGGCCTTCGGCCTTGTGTTTTTATATGGTCATGAAACTCCTTGGTAACTTATAATATCCTTACAAATTACAAGAAAGGGTACTTTATTCACTATATACAAAACAATCCTCCAACTGACTCAACACAAAGGGGCAGATTTATCAAGGGTTGTATTTAAAATTCGAGTTTTCAAGTTTTTTTTATGGTCAAAACTGTCAAATTCGACTAGGGAGTTAAAATCGATTCCAGTTTTTAAAAAATGCTAATTAAATTTTTGAGATTATCATACTCTGGCCCTTTAAGAACTCGAATCAGACTATTCGCCACCTAAAAGCTAACAAATTGCTGTCTAAGTCAATGGGAGACGTCCAGGGAACAAATTTGAGTTGTTTGCAGTAGTGATGTGCAGGTCAGGATTTCCCTGACCCACCCTCCCTCCGCGCCCCAATTCCAGGTTCCGTTTATAGACCTGAGCCGACCCGCCCATGTAGTCAAAAAAGGGGCGGGGTGAACTGGCGCAACTTCTATAAAAGAGGAACCAGGAAGTCGGCATTTGACGGTGGCGAATGGGGAGAGCAGGAGAAGAGCTCAACCCGCACTCACCCGCGAAGAAGAGTGCAAGGTCGGCCCGAACCTGCCTGACCGTTGGGTATCGTGCCGGCCCACACATGACTACTTTGCAGCCTGACATTCAAGGTTTTTGGGAGAAAAAACTCCAATTGAGTTTTTAAAATTCGTCAGGGATCAATTTTGAGTTGTTTGCAGTAATGATGTGCAGGTTGGGATTTCTCCAACCCGCCCTCCCTCCATCTGCGCCCCAATTCAAGGTTCCTTTTATAGACCCGAGCTGACCCGCCCATAATGTCACAAAAGGGGCGGGGTGAGCAGGCGCAGCGTCTATAAAAGAAGAACCCGGAAGTTGGCATTTGACAGAGGTGGCGGATGCAGAGTCTTTAAAATTCAAATCTAATTCGATTCGAATTTGATTTCAGTTTTTGCATCAATTACATTCATCTGATTTTAAAAGAATTACATTTTTTAAATAGATTTCAATTGGTCGAATTTATGGGAGTGTAGGGGAGTTTTTAAAAACTCCCATGAATTTGAAATTCGACCTATAAATGTGCCTCAAAATGATGCTATTGACTTCATTTGATATTATATCTTCCTAAATTCCATTTATTACATTGTTTATGTATGGTCATGTTAGTTGTCGTTTAAAATGACTTCTGTAAACTTGCTGTTAAGGAATTAAAGTTGAACATGACTGCAGACAACAGTGTTTTTGTGGTTCATATAAAATTATTAAGAAGCAAATGGAACCTTTCATTACCTTTGAGTTTCCTTATATGAAAAAAAAGCTGGCCTGGTCTAACTTGCCTGCCAGGAAAATCCTGGTGGGCCCTTCCAAGTAAAGTCTGGACAATGAATATCTTTTTTTTACACCATCAATTTTTATTGATTTTCATTCACAAGACAAGGGGGGAAAGGGGGGGGTTATGATCCTGCCTGGGAGACACTGACAATTTACATTCTCATCCAGCAGTAACAAGGTACCTCATGTAGATTCCGCTTATGCACATTTGATTATACCTTTTATTCACCCATAATAGTTATTCTTCCAGCATCAGTCCATGGCTGCCAGATTTTATCAAACTTGACAGGACAGCCCCGTGTTAGGTAGGTAAGTTTGATCAAGGGGAGCACATTGTTAACCTGCTTTCACCACATTTTCAACGTGGGAGCTCTAGGCCCCATCCACCTTAGTATGATACATTTTTTTGCATAGTATAGTAATCCTCTAGTGAGAAGGTGCATGGATTTGCCATGAATTGCTCCCTCCAGAATTCCCAGCAGACAGCATTGGGGAGTGAGCAACGGGGGAAGAGCCAGTTGTGTTGAAAGGTGTGCTGTAACTGCTCTCCCAGAAGGACAATGAATATCTTAAACATGAAAATATCTATTTATTTGTCAGCGAGAAAACACTGTTTTAGGGCTCGCTAGTTGTAGTGGAACTTTACTAGGAATGCTGACACCAGGAAGTTACAGCGGTACTACACAGGCTCACCTGGAGTTTGACATTCTATGTTTTCCACAGGATCAACTGCACACTGGCATTCATTATTCTGGTGATCGTCTTTAGTGCGGTCATCTGGTACTGGACACTCTGTGCGTTCTGATACCACTAAAGGGAAAGATGTGGCTTTTAATATACACTGTGTACATAGGTTTGGGGATCTTTGATAATGAAAATTTAATGCAAGTTTCATCATGCTGAAATAAAAAGTTTTCTAAATATAATCAATTAAAAATTATGTACCGTTCCTGAAATAATCAAATGTATCTTCACTATCCCTCTCTCAGCAACTGTTTTTCTTCATTCAGGAATTGGGTGTCAGATTTTCATTGACAGTTTATATATAACATATCTACTGCCTAGGAGATGTATTACAGCTCACTCTATTAAACTCACAAGACATCAGGTCTCTCTACATGCAGGATTTGTGCAAAAGGCAGTTGTTTTGCTAGGTTTTGATTGTACTGGAATCAGTTATTTGAGTGAGCTCTAATACATCTGCTAGGAAAGGAAGCCCCCCCCCTTTAAGATATATTGGATCTAACTGTCAATGAATATCTGACACCCAAATGCTGCATGAACAGAGAATGAAGAGAAACAGATGCTGAGAGAGGGATAGTGAAGTTAAACTTTATTATTTCAGAAACAATGCAGAATATTTAATTGATTGTTTTTAGAAAGTTTCTTATTTCGGTAAGCTTATATAAAATTTTCATTTTTGCAATAGTTACCCTTTAAGCAGTGCAGAGCGTGGGGGAAAAAAAGGATTTATACTTACGATAAATTCTTTTCTAGTAGGCCCGAACTGTCAGTGCAGATGTATGGGTTATGTCCAGGTTCACCTCTGGAGGCAGGACAGAAGAATTGGTCTCTTGGCCCCTCCCTCAGGATATATAGGCTGGCTCCACCTCTATTCCCCAGTTCTGTTGTAAAGCTCCGTGAGGTGATGAGGAGACAGCAAGATATGAAGGAAGGTCAAGAGACAATAGTAGTAATTGTAGAGATAGAGAGTCCTTACACCCATACTAAAATCAGCCTGAGTGGGATTTACTGCACTGACAGTTCGGCCTACTAGAAAAGAATTTATTGTAAGTATAAATCCCTTTTTCTCTAGTCGGCCCTCCTGTCAGTGCAGACATTTAGGACGTTCCAATGGTTTTGGCTAAGAATGTAGGCTTGGTTGATTGTCTCTTCTAGCCATCTGGAAATAGTTCGTTTGGACACGGCTAAGCCTTTGTGTGTCGGTGAGTAGGAAACGAAGAGTGCATCGGATCGTCTAAACGTAGACGTTCTTTTCTTGTAGATCTTAATAGCTCGTACAACATCCAGCTTATTTAGCTGTTTCTCTTTATCATTAGCAGGATCTGGGCAAAATGATGGAAGAACAATGTCCTGATTGATATGGAAAGCTGACATTTCTTTTGGAAGAATACTAGGAACTATCCTAGGGACCACTTTGTGAATGACTAGCCATGGTTCTGTATGGGATAATGCAGCTATCTCCGACACTCTTTTGGCTGACGTGATTGCAATAAGGAAGGGTGATAAGGGTCAACCATTTTAGGTCACAGGTTCAAAGGGCTCTTTTTGTAGAGCTGATAGGACAGTTGTTAGGTCCCATGAAGGTGTAGGGCTCCTAAAAGGGGGTATGGCTCTCAAGACTCCTTGTAAAAATTGCTGAATATCAGGTTGTTCTGCCCATTTAAACTGGAATAGTACAGACAAGGCTGATATTTGTGCTTTTAAAATGCTCAGCGCCAAACCTTTTCCAAAGCCCGAAGCAAGGAAGTCTGTAATAACCTGAGGTGTACTATCTTCCCAGTTCTGTTGTAAATCCGAACAACAGTTTATAAAGGTTCTCCAGACCTTGTAGTAGGCCTTGGCGGTGGTCACCTTACGCGACTGTAGGAGAATATCTATTGCCTTCAGGGAGAATCCCCTCTGGGACCACAATTTGATCTCAGGTGCCAGGCCGTCAAACGTAACATTGGCAGGTTGGAGTGTCACGCTGGTCTCTGCATGAGATATGACCGCATCTGGATCCACGGTCTGGAGATGGACAGGCTGATCAGATCCGTATACCAAAGTCTGTTGGCCCAATCTGGGGCAATTAGTATCGTGGTCACTGCTTCCTGATCTTGCCTAGATTCGGTAGGGGTGGAAAGGCGTACACCTTTTGAAAGTTCCAAGGAATGACTAGTGCATCTGTGAACGATGCTCCTGGGTCTCTGGTTCTGGAGCAGTAGCAGGGAACTTTGAAATTGTGTCTGGATGCCAATATGTCTATATCTGGCATCCCCCACCTGCTGGGAGAATATCTCGTGATGTAGATTCCATTCTCCTTGGTCGATGGTTTGTCTGCTGAGGAAGTCTGCTTCCCAATTTAGTGCCTAGGGTATGTATACTGCCGAGATGGTTGGTACATGGGTTTCCGCCCATGTGAAAATCTTTGTGGCCTCGAACATGGCCAACTTGCTGTGGGTTCCTCCCTGTTTGTTGACGTAAACCACTGCAGTAGTATTGTCTGACTGAATTCTGACTGGGAAAGCTCTGAGCAGGTTGTTCCAGCCCTGAAGGGCCAGCACTTTCGCTCGAAGTTCTAGTACATTGATCTGCAAACGAGATTCCTGTGGAGTCCAGCGACCCTCAGGGCTGAGGAAGTGACCATTGTTGTACGAAACGCGTTGGCAGTTTTTGTAGACATTGAACATGTAGCACTTTATGAACTTTGATCTGATGAAATAAAGAAATGACGTTTTAAAGAAATCTTTTGTGAGATTGCAGTGGATTCCGGGTAATGAGTACAGATTAGTGTGCTTTACGTTTAGTGGTTTGTTGTTGAGGGGTAGAAGGTTGGAGTGCAGTTTTTATCCACTCTAGGAAGTCTCCTACCTGAGGAGGGAGTTGTGGAACTGCATTAGGTGTTGCCTGCATAATTAGTGGTTCTTGAGACAGGGACTCCTCATTTCCTTGTAACTCCATTATGGGTGAGTTAGTTGCAACATTAATATCTTGGGCAGATAGGATTGGTGGCTCAGTAGGCCTGCAGTCAGAGCAATATGTAGATTCTGACTTTCTAAGAGTATGTTTACATTTTTTGCATTTTATTCCTCTAACAGGTCTTTTTGCAGATTTTTTTGACTGATTTAGCAGCTTGGACATCCTCCCTTAACTCCCTGAGTCATCTTTCCATCTTAAGAGAAAAATTGGAATGATTACCAGTTTATTCTCTGGAAATGGTGCTGCGCTCTTAATGTCACAGATGTGGACTTGTGTTGAGGAGTGTTTTGTATTAATAGAAGGGCTGTCCGTATCGCTCACTACAGGCAGCGTGCAGCCCCGTGGTGTTCCATATAAGCAATGAGCTGATGCGATACGGAGCAGAATTGGCAATGTGCCATGACATCATGACGTTGCACGCCTTAGCATCTCGCTATTCGCACCATAAAACAAGGGAGCGTGTTCCGCGCTTGTATTGCCCTTAAACAAAATGGCGGATTCTGCTCACGCAGCCCGCAATTTAGCGACTGCTTCAACAGTACCTTCTCTGCCATTGCTTACCAGAATATGTTGAAGGCTCTTGTTGTGAGTAACCCAGCGCTTTTGTATACAGTTGAATGTATACCTACAAACCCCTTACATAAAGTGCTGCGGGGTGAGTTGGGACTGTAGCTCTCCCTATAAATTACATTGCAGAATGTAGGCTGCTCTGTTCCAGCATGAATGAGTATCGTCCACATATTGGGCATTTTGGTAGCACTACATACCTAGCCGTTTTAGGGTAGGAGACTACTCTAAGCCACTCCGCTTGCTGCAAAAAGCCAGCAAGGAGGGAGAAGCTGATCCGATGGGAGACAGCTCAGCATGCCTCCATAACATCTGTGTAACGCTGTCCACTTGCTGCAACATGCCAGCAAAGAGGGAGCAGCCTGGATCGGTGGGAGACAGGTCTGCATGTCTCCATAGTATAATAACTATGAAGGAGAAAAAAATAATAGAAGTATTTTTGTCCTTCAACTCCAAGGCAGGACAAAAGAACTGGGGAATAGAGGTGGAGCCAGCCTATATATCCTGAGGGAGGGGCCAAGAGGAGGGGCCTCCAGAGGAGAACCTGGACATAACCCATATGTCTGCACTGACAGGAGGGCCGACTACAGAAAAAGTAAAAGGATTACGAACATTAAACAACAGAATTCACATTTTTTTTATATTTTAGATGAAAAATAAAGTTATGTATCTAGAGAAAGATATAAAATTGGTTACCAGCATGGTTAATCACCAATTAAGAGAAGGCTTAAGAAAATGTGGAAGGATGCATGCTAATATACTTGCCCTTATCTTGTAGATGGCAATGGTCTGCAACTTCTGGCTCACAAACATCAGTCTCACATACATCAGCAGTGCTGTCTGTGTGTACTGGATGCTCTGTACAAAGGAAAGGAATACATGGATTATGGTTAGTTATGGAAAGATTTCTAAGAAACCCATAAAACTCCCAAGGCTCTTTTGATTTGCAAATTGTCGGTAAGAACAACAGTAGCAGCAGAGTACACACTGACCTGGACTTTCTATGTTCTCATCAGAATGTGCTGCAAATTCACACTCATCTCCCTGACGCACATCACTAGCGCTGTCAGCTGTAGGCTCTGTATATTGGAACAGCACTAAAGGGAATGTGATAGGGATATTGAACAACTAAGTCATGAGTTTAAAAGAAAGTTGGTGCCAGAGAAGCATGAATATTAAAACTTACCTTCATCTTCAAAGTCTTGCAGGTCAACAGGCCCAGACTCCTTAGATCGATTGTCAGAGCCACTGATGCATATTTGACTCTCTACATAAAGACAGAATAAGCACATTATTGTGACCTTATAAGTATCAAATAATATCCAGTCTAAGATGGGGACTTGAGAAGTGTAGGAAACAATACGTTGGATGCCATTATCATAGGCTCATTCTAACAGGTCCTTGACCAATTTTAAGTGGTCAATAATAGTCATCCAGTTACATACAGCCCACAACATGAAATAAGAAACTTTCTAAATACAATCAATTAAAAATGCTGCATTGTTTCTGAAATAATCAAGTTTTTATTCACTATTCCCTTTCTCAGCATCTGTTTCTCATTCTGTCTACATGCAGCAGTTGCATCCAATATATCTTATTATAGGGGCTCCCTTTACTAGCAGATGTATTAGAGCTCACTGAAATAACTGATTCCAGTACAAACAAAATCTAACATAATGAATGCCTTTTGCACAAATTCTGCATGTAGAGACAGGTTTTCAATAGAGTGAACTCTAATACATCTTCTAGGCAAAAGGAGCCCCCTATGAGATATATTGGATCATTCATCTGACACCCAACTCCTTAATAAAGACAGAATGAAGAGAAACAGATGCAGAGAGAGGGATAGTGAAGATAAACTTGATTATTTCAGAAATGGTGAAGAATTTTTAATTGATTGTATTCAGAAAGTTTCTTATTTCAGTATGCTGAAGCTAATAACTTTTCATTTTCATGATAGTTCCCCTTTAAAAGCAAGTTCACTTAGATTTATATGTATATATTAGATTTATATGTATATATGAGATATATGAATATCAGGTATTATAAAGCAACATCTAAAGAGAAGAGCTGGTGGACACTAGACTGGACACAGCTGCAATAGGAATGCACAAGGGACTATGTATCCTACAAACTCATGGCTAGTTGGGTGTTACAATGAGGGTGACACTAGTGGGAAAGCAAGACACAGATCATGTATCTTACAAAAGAAGCATAACTGATAAAATAAATGAGATTTAAGATACTATGAGCCCGTTGCATAGATATCCACCCCAATGATCTGAAAATAAAGTTATACATAACTGAAATAAATGAATTGCTATTTGCAGCCATACAAAAAAAGGCCAACAGTCGCTCACCTTGATTTTCAGTATCCAAGTCCTCAACATCCTCAGTTACATATTCATAATTATAATCTATGGATACAGTTTCTTTGCTTCCAAAATCATCAACACCTCCCTCTAATAATGGAATGTCTGTATATGTGACTGTGTCTGCAAGAGAAACCAGAGGCTCAGACTATATTTTCCTGAGGACATCCATCCTATCTAAAACAACTGTATAGCGTATCTGCTATGTGCTATACAAAGGTGGGTCCTACAGCACTACTGGGACTTAATGGTATTCCCCATAGTATCTTACATACATACATAGAATATATTAGCAAGCGAGATATAGATTAACAGAACATTGTTATAGGATAAGTAAAGCTTTAAAATAAGTGAATGTAAAACTGATGAGGGGGCTATAGTAAGCACTTTTGCAATGTACATTCATTATTTTTAAATCCAAGATATTAAAGGGATATATGTTCTGTTAATAAGAATGAATGTTGTTACAACAGATCCACCTGCTGGTCAGTTTTCCACCAGTCTGACCACCAAGTAGTCAAGGAAATTGTCAGGAGAAAGAAAGTGGCAGAGGCTGCTCTGATTTTATTCCTAAGCAGAAGAACATCAGAGCAGCCTCTTTCTTTCTCCTGACAACTTCCTTGACTACAGGTGGCGCTGTTGTAATAAAATTCATTCATATTAACAGAACATGTATCCCTTAATATCTTGGAATAAAAAATAAATAATGTAAATGACAATATCTTTCTATTCAGTCTTGTCCTATTCATATTCCAGCCTCTCATTCAAATCAGTGTGTGATTGCTAGGGTAATTTAGACCCTAGCAACCAGATTGCTGAAACTGCAAACTGGAGAACTGCTGAATAAAAAGCCAAATAACTCAAAAACCATAAATAATAGAAAATGAAAACCAATTGCAAATTGCCTCAGAACATCACTCTCTATATCATACAAAAAGTTAATTTAAAGGTGAACAACCCCTTTAAGGGGACAGATCAGGATATTCCTGGTTAACTGTAACAGGGTGTGGTCAATGTAGTTCATGGGCATAGCCCTACATATTCCCATGTTATAAGTGAAAAAGGACAAGGAAAGTAAGATGAAATGTAAGTGCTATATCATTTGCAGGCTTACAGTTACCCCATACAACTTCATGTGCCCCTATCTTTCTGCAGAAATGCCATGCTATTTGTGAGTCACTTCTACAATTAATGCCTATAGAAATCTTTAATTAAAAAGGTCCATTAAACAGGAGAATTATATTGAAGTTAATCCATTTCCCAAATAACAGAGAAAATAAAAACAGAGACATAACTAAACCTGCAGATATAGTGGCGTGGCTATTTTACCCAATTGTTATTACCTTTGTGTTCTTGACTTGGCAGATCAGTTTCTTCTGCCTCAAAAAGATAACTCCTGTGTTCAGTTTCAGTACCTGGGTCTTCCTCTGGAACCAAATCCTCTGAATACAACAAGAGAGAAGTCATAAGGCAGAAGAACGTTTGCAACTTAGAAACGAAACACAAGCTTTCCTGATATGAAACGCCACCGTTTTCTTCAGTGCATTTAGGCTGTGCTTACAAGAAATGTATAAAAACAAGCTACATAAGCAATACGAGATTGTTACACTATAAGTACTGCTATAACGTATAATAAATTGGTATACAGGTATGGAATCTGTTATCCGGAAACCTGTTATCGAGAAAGCTCCAAAATTACAGAAAGGCCATCTCCAATCGACTCCATTTTATCCCAATAATCCAAACCTTTAAAAATGATTTCCTTTTTCTGTGTAATAATAAAACAGTGGCTTGTACTTGAGCCTCTGTTTTATGTTTTACATTCACTTATTTTAAAGGTTTACTTATCCTTTAGGTTTAAGTCTTCATATCCCTTTTATTTTATCTAATGGAAATAAAAATAAAATTAACTGCTTCTAAAACCTTCTTAAATAGGCCTATGATTAAGAGGTGTTACCGAAACACGTTAGGTGGCCATTCCACAGCAGCTAGTTAAACTTTTGTACATATAAACAGTGGTTTTAATTTACTTCATGAGGAAGTGAGCCCTACATTTTTTTATCTTGGATAAATACAGTTTGAGGAGCTCTGCATGAATGCAGGGACACTGAACCCTCTGCAGTCTGTCTGTGATACCAGAGAGAGTAGTCTGAACGGTTTGTTAAACTATTAAAATTACCTTATTAAATAACCCGATTTTAGTGAAAGAGTCCAAGAATCACAAAACTGGGGCCTAAAGTATAATAATACACCTTTACTATGATAACGGTCAGTAAAATGAAATCCCCATCTAAAAAGAAGATAAATGGATAAAATGATCAGTAGTTTGGTTGCGGTACATGGAATGTGTTATCACCTTTTTGCTCTTTACTTTGCAAGTCTGGCTCAGAAATATCATTCTTGTGTTCTGCAACTCGGTCCTCCTCTTGCTCTGGAAAGTCTGAATATACACATAAGAGAAAGCATGTTGCACAAGGCAGTCAGTAATCAAACTCACATCATTACACATTACGTCACACCAGCATTGGTTGCTTCTCAAAATTTGATCAACTATACAATATTGCAACTTTAAGTAAAGATTAAAAAAATCCTTTTACAAATGGGTTATAAAGACAAAGTAGAATTTTTTTCCAAATACCTTTAGGGAGCCACAAAAGTCTGTCTAGTCAGAACAACACCATGTGAAGACTCCTTAAAGGGGTGGTCGTCTTTAAGCTAACTTTTAGTGTTATAGAATGGCTAATTCTAAGCAACTTTTCAATTGGTCTTCATTTTTCCTTTTTTTTTTTTTTTTTAACATAGTTTTTGAATTATTTTCCACCACCTTTTTCCAGCTTTCAAATGGGGATCACTGACCCCATCTAAAAAAACAAATGCTTTGTAAGGCTACACATTTATTGTTATTGCTACTTTTTATTACACATCTTTCTATTCCAGACCATGTCTGATTGGCAGAATGCCTAATAAGGCAACACAGTGATTAATTACCAGACCATGTCTGATTGGCAGAATGTCACTATGCAGGGAGGGAAGCCCTGTGTATCCTCAAGCGACTGAAGAGAGATTTAACGGTGAGTACACAAAATCTCCTTTTCTCCAGTGTCTGCTTGGGGGACACAGGGACAGTGGGGAAGTACCAAAGCTGTCCCCTTGAATAGGGTGGGAAGGATAGGCCTATGTGGAAGATGCCACTGCGGCTTGAAGAACCTTCCAGCCGAAGCGTGTCAGAATTAGCAAAGGTATCGAAATGGTAGAATTTTGCAAAGGAGTGGAATGATGCCCACATAGGTGCTTTGCACGGCTGCTCAACCGAGGCTAGATTCCGGAAGCCCAGGATGTGCTCATCCCCCTGGTTGAGTGTGCCTTGACCCGTGGTGGGGGTGTTTGCCCACTTGCCGTGTATGCTTGTTGAATGGCCTGTCTAATATAGGTGAAATGGCAGCCTTAGAGGCCGGAGTTCCGTGTAGGGGTCCCCCTGGAACAACAAACAGAGCAACTGTCTTGCGGATGTCTTTAACCCTATGCAAATAACCCTATGCAAATAGAACTTGAGAGCTCATACTGGATCCAGAGAGTGCAGTGCCACTTCCTTAGGGTTGGATGGTGAGGGACAGAAGGTTGGTATGGTGATCTCTTGATTGAGATGAAACGATGAAAGTACCTTTGGGAGAAAGGAAGGTATAGTACGAAGTACCGCTCTGTCCTGATGGAACACCAGGAAAGCGGGTTTGCACGAAAGAGCGCTGAGCTCTGAAACTCTTCGTGCCGAAGCAATTGCTAGTAGGAATACCGTTTTCCAGGTAAGCCCCTGTAATGGATTCAATGCCAACGACTCAAAAGGAGGATCCTGAAGGGCTCGCAATACCAATGTAAGGTCCCATGATGGAACAGGTGTTCGAATTGGAGGCGCTATGTGAGCCACCCCTTGCATTATGGTCTTGACAACCGGGAGAAGGGCTAAGCTCTTCTGGAAAAGAATAGACAGAACCGAGACTTGGAACTTTAGTGATCCCATCGATAGGCCCACAGATAGTCCTTCCTGTAGGAATTCGAGAAGGTTGGAGATGGAAAAACGTTAGAAAACCTTGTCGTGTTGAGTACACCAGTCCTGGTATGTGCCCCATACTCTCTGATAGGTCTTTGCCGACACAGGTTTGCGTGCTGCCTGCATAGTCTTCACCACTTTGTCAGAGAACCCCTTACTCTTTAGAATGTGGGTTTCAAGAGCCACGCCGTCAAGACTTTGCGGTTTTGGATGAAGAATGGGCCCTTGAGAGAGAAGATCCAGCTGTAGAGAGAGGCTCCAAGGTTCCTCTATCGAGAGATTTAGGAGGTCTGAGAACCATGTTCGCCATGGCCATCTGGGAGCTATGAGGATGAGTGTTATCCCTGAAGCTTTCTTATTGTCCTTGGAATAAGAGGGATTGGTGGAAATGAGTAAGCAAGTTGAAAATCCCACTTTGACATAGAGCGTCCACGTCTAAGGCTAGAGGATCCCGGTACCTGGCAAAGAACCGGTTCTGCCGGGTGGCCATCAGGTCCACATCTAGTACTCCCAATCTTGCTATTATCTCCTGGAATATTTCCTGGTTTAGTGACCACTCTCCCGGGTCTAATGATTGTCTGCTTAGGAAGTCTGCTTCCCGGTTTTGGATTCCAGGGATGTATATGGCTGACAGCAGGGTTTGGTTGGCTTTCGCCCAGTGGAAAATGAGCTTGACCTCGTTTAGTGCCCTTCTGCTCCTTGTTCCCCCTTTATAGTTTATGTAAGCAACTGCCGTGGAGTTGTCTGACTGAACCTTGACGGCTTGGCCTGTCAGATCCCTCTGCCAATGCTTCAGGCCCAGTCAGATTGCTCGAATCCCGAGAATGTTGATCGATAATGCGCTCTCTACTGGTGTCCATAGACCCTGCACTGCTCTGCCATCCAGAAACGCTCCCCAACCGAAGAGGCTTGCATCCATTGTAAGGATGCTCCATTGTGGGTTTCGGAGCGGTCTGCCGGTACCGAGGTTGTTTACCATAGCCTCCACAGGAGTGGCGACCGGGTTTTGCTGGAAATGTGGATCATCTGAAACAGTGATTTCTTTTTCCACGTTGAAAGAATGTTCCATTGCAGATCCCTGAGGTGGAACTGCGCTAGAGAGACAGCCTCTATTGTTGAGACCATGACTCCCGGTACCTTCATGCAGAATCTTGCTATGTGTGACCGCTTCGCCCTCAAGGACCTGACTAGGTATTGTAGGTGGAGTATCTTCTCGTGAGGGAGAGACACCCTCTGTGTCAAGGTGTTGAAATGCATCCCCAGGAATAACATTGTTTGACTGGGGTTGCGAGAGGACTTGTCCAGATTGAGACACCATCCCAGGTCCTGAAGAATTGTCATGGTGAGGCAGAGCGCCTGCTGTGCTTCTGGACCTGAAAGTGCCTTGATTAGCAGATCGTCCAAATACGGAGTAATTGAGATGCCCTTGCTGCATTTAAGTTCTGTAGCTACTGCCATGATCTTTGTGAATACCCGAGGTGCTCATGTTAGACCAAAGGGAGTGCAGTGAATTGAAAATGATGGTTTTGAAAGGCAAAGCGTTAAGTATTTCTGATGAGGAGGGAAAATGGGAATATGCAGATACACATCCTTTATGAGCAGAGCGACTCCATCGCGTGAGTGGATGAACTTGTTCAGCTCCTTGAGGTCTAAGACTGGTCGAAATGAATTGCGTTTCTTGGGTACTATAAAAAGATTATAGTATTAGAGAGGGTACAGAGAAGGGCAACTAAGCTGGTAAAAGGTATTGAAAATCTTAGCTATGAGGAAAGACTGGCCAAATTGGAGATGTTCACGCTGGAGAAGAGGCGCTTAAGGGGTGATATGATAACTATGTATAAATATATAAGGGGATCATATAATAATCTCTCTAATGCTTTATTTACCAGTAGGTCTTTCCAGCTGACATGAGGTCACCCATTCCGATTAGAAGAAAAGAGGTTCCGCCTAAATATTCGGAAGGGGTTTTTTACAGTGAGAGCTGTGAAGATGTGGAATTCTCTCCCTGAATCAGTGGTACAGGCTGATACATAAGATATCTTTAAGAAGGGGTTGGATGGCTTTTTAGCAAGTAAGGGAATACAGGGTTATGGGAAATAGCTCATAGTCCAAGTTGATTCAGGGACTAGTCCGATTGCCATTTTGGAGTCAGGAAGGAATTTTTCCCCCTCTAAGGCAAATTGGAGAGGCTTCAGATGGGTTTTTTTTGCCTTCCTCTGGATCAACTGGCAGATAGGTAGTTAATAAAAAAAAAAAAAAGTTGAACTCGATGGACATGTGTCTTTTTTCAACCTTACTTACTATGTTACTATGTTACTATGTACTATGTACTGTATTGAATACTTCTTTCTGAAGTAATCCTTGAATGACGTCTTTGATTGCCTCGCTCCTGAGGGAGTCGGGACATAAAGAAGCGAAGCGGAGGAGGAGCAGTGAACTTATGTGGTAACCTAGGGTTACGATTTCGTGAACCCAGGTGTCTCGGGTGAGTGAATGCCATGATTTGCTGAAATGGCGTAGCCTCACCCCTATGGACCCTTGTTCGGGCCGCGGCAATGAATAGTCATGCTGAAGTGGACTTGTCAGAGTTCTTGGTAAAGGTCTTCTTGCCCTGCCAGAAGGATCTGGCCTTTGCCCCCCAGCGTCCTCTCCCCAAGGTCTGAAGGAGAGGGGGGATGATCTTGTGCTCGTGTTGTGAGCTTTGAAAAAACTTCCCCCTGCGAAAGGAGGATCGTGCCTTTGGTTGTGTAAGTAGAGTGGTTTTACCAACTGTGGCTTGGCTGATGATTTTGTCCAGATCAGGACCAAAAAGCAATTTTCCCTTGAAAGGTATGGAAGTTAGAGACTTCTTGGAAGACAGGTCTGCAGTTTTAGCCATAGCGACCTGCGTTCGGCAACTGATGTTCGACTAATTAGCTGAACAGAGTCCAGGGATGCTTCGCCAATGTAGTCAGTGGCTTCCTTGATTTGTGAAGCCCTCCCTGTCAACTCTTGACGTGGAGCCCCTGCCTGAATGGCCTCAAGCATAGAATCTGACCAGGACTGCATGGCCCTGCTATCCCAGGCCATGACTAGTGCTGGACGAAGGGAGGTACCTGCAGCTGAAAAGGTTGTGCGCAGTAAGCCCTCTAGCTTCTTGTCCATGGCATCCTTGAAGGATGAGGCATCTGGGACAGGTAGTGTTTTAAGAAAGCCTGGACACTGGTGCGTCCACTGAAGGAGGAGCGGACCACCTTTCTGACGCTTCAGACGTAAACGGGTAGAGTTTGTGGAACCTACAGTTAGCTGGCTTGTCCCACTCCTGTTGAATGATCTGATCTAACTGAGTGAGATGGAAAATTCAGAGAAGTTTTGCTATGTATCCTGAATAGAGGGTTGGCTGAGTCGGAAGAGGTCTCTGGTTCCTGGAGGAGGTGTGGTTAAGACAGAGTATTAAGGAGTCTATGGCCTCCGAAGAGTGTGAGGGAGTATCACCCTCTTCTTGATCACTCAGCGATAATTCTCCCTCTGAGAGACTTGAGTCTGGGGGGAGTGGTGACTGATCAGGATTGTCAGCCTCACTATCCTCCTCTGAGGATGAGGGCGGTGCCCTCCGCTTTTGCCCCTTTGACCTAGGGTTGTCTAGGTGGTGTAGTAACTTCTCAAGGGAGTGAGCAAGTTTGGGAACTGTTGCTAACTGTGAGGCCCATTGTGGGTCAGTTTGCGTGTCTGCGGAAGTGGGGGACAGGAGAGTAGAGTCTTGTGCAGGAGAGAAGAGTCTTGTGCTACTTGGGGGTGGGCAGGCCCTGGTAATTTCGGAACCAGAGCCGTGAGTTTGCAACTGGTGCATAAGAGATCATTGTGCCCAGTGATTAACCGTTTGCGGCATCTTGCACATGCTAAATAAGTTATTGTAGCTGGTGCTGCCCCTCTGGAGAAGAGGGCATCGCTAGACCCTTCAGACATGGTAAGGAAAAACTAATCTTACCTGGCAGTCTATGTAGCGAAGAGGAAAAGCTTCCGCCCGAAAATTTGCCAATAAACTGTCTGCGCCCCACCAGCAGCGGTGAAATTGCAGCTAGCGAGAGAGAGGAGAGAGCAGTAGTATCACTCCTGCTGCTAGTAATCAGCTAAGTCCCCGAGACAAATGCGCCAACCTTTCCCTCAGCCGGAGGTAGTCTGACTGAGGCGCACTGCTGGTTTAGGTGGCGGGTTTCCATTGGCGCTCCTCTCTCGCACAATTTTTAATTGGCGCCAATTTTGAAAAAAAAAACGGAAGGCGCAGCTAGTACTCCGGCTCCCCTTGTCAGTAGGCACAGAGCATTTGGAGAGAGTGCGGACAGATCCTTGTCTTGCGCTAAATGAATGAAGGGGGGAAAAACGTCTCTCTCTGCTGATCCCGCACAACCCTTCCCTGCGCTTCCGCCTACTGTGAGGTCATAGCCCCGGTCGCGACTATGGGGAGGAAGGGGGAGGTAGTCCGTCGTTGAGGGAGAGAGGCATATTTACATTTTGCAGCCCTCAGGTCTCCCTTAGTCTTCCGGACAGTCCGCTCTCCCCCTGTGATGGGGAGTTTAGGTAAGACTGGATGGTAGGTGTTCAGTACACTCTGTTACCCCGGAGACAATCCGAGGGTATATCGGTCCATACCCCCTCTACTCAGTGTAGGGGTGCCGAATCTCTCCAGGTGTCACTGACTGATTGAATAGGAAACGTCCTCCTCCTGAGGACACAACAAAAAACTGACTGGGCTCCACCTGCTGAGGGGGTATAGCCAGCAGAGGAGGAGCTAGTTATTTATTCATATTGTTGTGTCCTCCTCCTACTGGTACCAGCTATACCCCACTGCCCCTGTGTCCCCCAACCAGACACTGGAGAAAGTTAATTTAAAGGTGAACAACCCCTTTAAGGGGACAGATCAGGATATTCCTGGTTAACTGTAACAGGGTGTGGTCAAGGTAGTTCATGGGCATAGCCTTACATATTCCCATGTCATAAGTGGAAAAGGACAAGGAAGGTAAGATGAAATGTAAGTGCTATATCATTTGCAGGCTTCCAGTTACCCCCATACAACTTCATGTGTCCTTAACTTTCTGCAGTAATGCAATGCTATTTGCGAGTTCTCTGAGTCACTTCTACAATTAATGCCTATAGAAATCTTTAATTAAAAAGGTCTATTAAACAGGAGAATTATATTGAAGTTAATCCATTTCCCAAATAACACAGAAAATAAAAACAGAGACATAACTAAACCTGCAGATATAGTGGTGTAACTATGCTACCCAATTGTTATTACCTTTGTGTTCTTGACTTGGCAGATCAGCTTCTTCTGCCTCAAAAAGATAACTCCTGTGTTCAGTTTCAGTACCTGGGTCTTCCTCTGGCACCAAATCCTCTGAATTCAACAAGAGAGAAGTCATAAGGCAGAAGAACATTTGCAACTTAGAAATGAAACACAAGCTTTCCTGTTAGGAAACGCCACAGTTTTTTTCAGTGCATTTATGCTGTGCTTACAAGAAATGCAACAAGCTACATAAGCAATAAGAGATTGTTACAATATAAGTACTGGTATAACGTATAATAAATTGGTATACAGATATGAAATCTATTATTCGGAAACCTGTTATCCAGAAAGCTCCAAAATTACAGAAAGGCCATCTCCCATACACTCCATTGTATGCAAATAATCAACATTTTTAAAAATGATTTCCTTTTTCTCTGCAATAATAAAACAGTAGCTTGCACTTGATCCCAACTAAGATATAATTGATCCTTATTGGAGGCAAAACCAGCCCATTGGGTTTATTTAATGTTTACATGATTTTCGAGCAGACAAGGTATGAAGATCCAAATTACAGAAAGATCTGTTATACGGAAAACCCCCAGGTCCCAAGCATTCTGGACAACAGGTCCCATACCTGTACAATATATAGTAAATACTATTGTTTTTATACAGGTCCTGCTCTTTTAAAGGGGTTGTTCACCTTTAATTTAGTATGTTGTAGAGAGTGATATTCTGAGTCAATTTGCAATTGGATTTATTTTTTTATTATTTGTGGTTTTTGAGTTATTTAGCTTTTTATTCAGCAGCTCTCCAGTTTGCAGTTTCAGCAAACTGGTTGCTAGGGTTCAAAGTACCCTAGCAACCATGCACTGATTTGAATAAGAGACTGGAATATGAATAGGAGAGGCCTGAATAGAAAGATAAGTAATACAAAGTAGCAATAACAATGCATTTGTAGCCTTACAGAGCATTTGTTTTAGATGGAGTCAGTGACCCCCATTTGAAAGCTGGAAAGTGTTAGCAGAAAAAGCCAAATAATTCAAAAACTATAAAAAAATAATGAAGCCCAATTGAAAAGTTGCTTAGAATTAGCCATTCTATAACATACGAAAAGTTACTTAAATGTGAACCACCCCTTTAAGCCATGAGTGGGTACATACAACAAATATGTATAGATATAAGCATTTATTTATTTAGATGCAATGGCCACATAACAGTTTTAGTGGTTTGACTGAAAAAAAAGGTAGACAGGGTTTGACTGATTGTGGGGTAAAATGAAAAGTAAATATCACCTGCTTGTTCTTCACTTTGCAGAACTTCATAATCGTCCATTGCGCGTTCAGTGCCTGTATACCCCAATAGC
The DNA here is from genome assembly GCF_017654675.1 of Xenopus laevis. Taxonomy (NCBI): domain Eukaryota; kingdom Metazoa; phylum Chordata; class Amphibia; order Anura; family Pipidae; genus Xenopus; species Xenopus laevis. The sequence goes on from NC_054379.1 coordinate 158,724,389, forward strand.
TCTGCACATAAGGGAAGCCACGTTACATGCAAAGAGGTTTGCAATCAAAAAGATCCCCAGACTAATAAATGGAGACGTATACAATACTCTAATTCTAAAACCCATAATCTGACAGGATGGGATTTTCCAGATAATGGATCTTTCCATAATTTAGATCTTCATACCTACTAGAAAATCATGTAAACATTAAATAAAGCCAATAGGCTGGTTTTGCTTCCAATAAGGATTAATTATATCTCAGTTGGGATCCAGTACAAGATACTGTTTTTATTGTTACAGAGAAAAGGAAATTGTATTTTAAAATTTGGAATATTTAAATATAATGCAGTCTATGGGAGACGGCCTTTCCGTAATTTGGGGCTTTCTGGATTATGGGATTCCAGTAAGGGATCCCATACTTGAACATACATTTTTAGCAGTTTGCAGAGTGTTTAGGAGCTTATTGCTACTAAAGGACCACTAAATGGGCTCATTTTAAATGTGGGGAATACTTTTTCCCTTTAAAGGGTGTGTAATATCCTCGTAGTAGTCAGGTTGGTTACTTTAGTGTTCTTTTGTCCTGGAAGGTGGATTTAGCCCCCATGAAATGAGTGAGAATGGGAGGATATTTTTTTTATTTTTAAAGGCGAAGGAAAGGTACCGAAGCAGTTTATTGTCAGTAGATTAGCCACAATAGTGCAAGCTATAACACTATATTTATTCTGTAGAATGCTTTACCATACCTGAGTAAACAGCTCTAGAACCTCTCTGTTTGCTTAGGCTAGCACCTGCCATATTAGCTTGGTGTGACATCACATCCGGCCTGAGTTTTCCTGCTCAGTCATAGCTCTGGACTCAGATTACAGCAGGGGAGGAGCAAACTGAGCATGCTCAAGCCCTAGCCCTGGAGGTTTAAACTGAAAACAGGAGGTCTGATACAGAAGCCCATGTATACACAATATTTTGACCGAGGACTCAGGAACGCATTACTTTGAGGATTTACTGGTGTATTTATATAGACCTTTATGATAAAGCTTACTTAATTTTAGCCTTTCCTTCGCCTTTAAATGGATAACATTGGCTGACATCAATAACAATGCCAGAGTAATGCAAAGAACACCTTTAGTAATTTAAAAATTAAATAGAGATCCAGTAGCTTAATGATTTGTACATCACCAATAGAATTCCTGCTGAGATAATCACCAGCACTATCAGCCAGTGTGCTTACCTTGGTCTTGATCTTCCAAGCCCTCTGCTTCATTCATTTCATGACTGGATACCTCTTCAGGGCTGACTGAATTATCACCCTCCAGTAATGGAATATCTGTATACTCAGGTAAGCCTGCAAGGAAAAGTGGGCTTCAAAAGAAGACTGTACAAATAAAGAAAAATATCTATGGAAACTAACAAACATTGCTAATAAACATAATAAAGTATAAATGTTAAAAACAGAATCATTTCTTTAAGGATTTACCCATGAAAGTGAACACAGAAAAGGTTGGTGGAAAGGTGTAAAAACTAAAATGATTATGGGAATTATAAAGAATCACTAATTAGATATGCTGGTTGGTGATATCATGAACGTTACCTTCATTTTCTCTGCTCTGCAGATCAACCTCTGGCTCAAAATCCTCAATCTCACATTCAGCAACTGTGCTCTCCTCTGGCACTAGATACGCTACAAGTGTAAGTCAGAGAAAAAACACGTTAAACTGGTCAAATAGAATTAACAACTAAATAGATCCTTACTGAAAGTTTTTTTTTTTCTACAATGATTACACCAAATACATGAAAACAAACTTATATCTGAGATTTGTTAATCTGTATAAGCATTCTGCATCGGTGCAGATTTCTAACCAATATTTTATGCTTTTAAATGCTTTATATTTATAGCGGTGCTTGAAAGTTCCGGAATCCTTTTGAATTTTCAGTATTTAAATAATTTTAGATCATTTTCCTCAATAAACAAGCATTATGTTTTTGACTTGTGCTTAATTGGGTTCTCGTTATCTAGCTTCAGGACTTAATTGAAAAACAAATCATGTTGTAGGTCATATCTATGGGAATATTTAAATATTGAAAAGTCAAAAGCGTTCACAAACTTTCAAGCCTCAGTGTAATTAATTATATACCAATTATCTGCAGCTGCAGAAAAACAATTCATACTGGCGCGGTAGTTCAATTCTAAGCGGTTTTACAATTGGTCTTCATTATTTTTTATAGTGTTTTAATTATTATAGTTTTTTTTATTATTATTAATCTTATTCTTTCCAACTTTCAAATGGGGGCACGGACCCCTTCTAAGAAAAAATACTACAAAAGATACAAATATACCACGTATATACTCGAGTATAAGCTGACCCGAGTATAAGCCAAGGTACCTAATTTTACCTCCAAAAACTGGGAAAGCTTATTGACTCAAGTATGAGCCTAGGGTGACAAATGCATTTTAGGCCATCTTCAGCAGAACATACGCGCCTATTCACTGATCCGAAGAGGCTGCATTCACAACCTCTGTGCTGTCCACACTTGATGTTGTAATCTCCCCCCTCATGACTTGGTCCTCCCTCCTCAGCCCTGTTTGGGGGAAGTGGGGGCTTCATTACACCGTGCAGGGTCTGAACAGAGTTAGCAGCACCCTCAGTAGCCCCAGGATCCCAATGTGCTGCACAGTACGGACTCCTTTCCATGCCTGTTCAAAGAAGCGCAAGTAGCAACTGTAGAATCTGAAGCCGTGTCCCAGTAACGATAAGTTGTTATGTGACATCACTTCCGGAAGTGACGTCACACCCCGGAAGTTCGGACCCGAAGACCAGGAAGAGGAGCACGGCAGCGTAAGAGGCGAGTTCTTTCCTAGCAGAGTGCACGCAGGAGCGAGTGTGGTGTGCTAAAGATGTCCTGAAGAGCAGCCATTCGCATCTGACTCGAGTATAAGCCAAGGTAGACTTTTTCAGCACATTTTGGGTGCTGAAAACTCGGATTATACTCGTGTTTATTCGGTATTGTAATTGCAACTTTTTATTGCCTGTCTTTCTATCCAGACCCATTCCTATTCAGATGCCAGTCTTTTATTCAAACCAGCTCATGGTTGCTAGAATAATTTGGACCCTAGGAGGATTGCTGAAATTGTATACTGGAGAGCTGCTGAATAAAAAGCTAAATAACTCAAAAACCACAAATAATAAAAAATGAAAACCAATTGCAAATTGTCTCAGAATATCACACTCTAAATCATACTAAAAATGAATTCAAAGGTGAAAAACCCCTTTAAAGGAAGATGACACAACTCTGTAATTCAGCCAACTTCGGGGATCAAATTTGTTTGCTAGGACTGTGGCCAAAAGATCATGGACAGATACTGCACAAAGCTGATTCCAATGAGAAGGGAACCAGAGAGAGAAGATCTGAATGCCAAGTGCATTGAATTCACTCTGGAGCTGTGAGTGAGAATGGATGGGATTCCTTTTGGCTTTTCAGAACCAGGCAGTGTAGGAGTGGAAGGGAAGAAAGAAACAAGGGCTCATTTGCAAAAAGTTGGTGCTTAGGCAGAGCATTTAAACACCATACATATATAGCACTTGCACCTAACTGCCCTCATTATACAAGTTTATACAAGTGCCAGTTCCATGTTTGTTCCTACTTCTGTAAAAGCAGCAGCACAATCAGACAAAAGGAGTCCTGTAAACACCTGCATTAAAGGAGAACTAAACTCTATAAATGAATATGGCTAAAAATACCATATTTTATATACTGAACTTATTGCACCAGCCTAAATGTTCAGCTTGTTAATAGTAGCAATGATCCAGGACTTCAAACTTGTCACAGGGGGTCACCATCTTGGAAAGTGTCTGTGACACTCGCATGCTCAGTGGGCTCTGAGCAGCTGTTGAGAAGCTAAGCTTAGGGGTCGTCACTAATTATCCAGCAGAAAATGAGGTTGGTATGTAATATAAGATGATGCTACAGGGTGGATTATTAAATTCTGATGCTAACTGCACTGGTTTCTGTGCTGCCATGTAGTAATTATCTGTATGAATTACTAATCAGCCTTATATTGTGACATTTCTATTCTATGTGTACTGTATATTGTGAGTGGGTCCCTAAGCTCAGTAAGTGACAGCAGCACAGAGCATGTGCAGTGAATCAGCAGAAAAGAAGATGGGGAGCTACTGGGGCATCTTTGGAGACACAGATCTTTACTGCTAAAGGGCTGTGGTTTCCTTGGGCTGGTACAGAAGCACAAAACATAATATACAACATTTGTAGCTACTTCTTAAGTTAAGCTTTAGTTCTCCTTTAACCTGGCATTAGTAATTAAGGGAAACCTTGACAGCATGCAACGGACTCCCAAAATCTGGCAAACTGTGCTTAAATGCTGGGAGTTTTTACAAATTCGAAAAGGAGTTGTGGGCATCTTTACATGTGAATGCAACTGGTGCAATCTATGATAGAATCCCAGGAAACACATGACTAATTGTGACCTTTTTATGCATTACAAGTGGTATTATATAATGAGTTCAAAAGCATATACATTTTTCCTAGGTAAAAATAGAAACCACCCCCAGAAGAAAATGAGAATGAAAACCAGTGTTGTATGTGAAAATATGGGCAATGAAAAAGAGAAACTCTTCGAACAGAACACCATAGATCAGTGCAACGTGTTTCCCACTTCCCCTCATTCCCTGGTAACCGAAGGATAAGGCTTCTCCCTTAAACCTGCACGAGCAACTGAGGCTGACCACCCAACAACTGATCAGGAGATCACTACAGCCATAATCCCCATTGTACAGGGGAAAAATAGACTAGATGCAAAGACCTGCTGTACTACTTTACTTTGTTGTTTGAATTGCTATTGGCTGTGATCATTTTCTATATGTCTTTCTTTTCTCTTCTCTTTACCTAACTCTCTTTACCTTCCTATCTCACAGCCCCCAAGTACTACTTCTCAATGGCTTGCATAACTGACAATTTGTGACCAAGTATATAACTTGCTTACAGATGTGATGAAGTAATTGGAAGGTAATGGAATGAATTTTAATAAACACCAGGGCACAAACGTTTAAAGAAGTAAATATGTGAAAAATTAAACTTGACAGATCAGTGGTTTAACCACAGTAAAGAATTTCATTATCACCTTCTTCTTCTTCTCCTTTGCTTTGCACATTAGCAACGTCTGTCTCATCATTGATGTTCTCAGTGAATGCATTCTCCACTGGTTCAGGGCCCTCTGTATAAAACAAATACATCACAGATTATTGGACAACAGCACTGCCACATAATTACAGGTGTGGGATCCATTATCCCGAACCCTGTTGTCCAGAAAATTGCGGGGAGGTCATCTTGCATACACTCTTTATTTTTTTTTAAAGGTAATCTTTACTACTTTTAATTTTGTGACAAAACAAGCAATAAACAGTTGTACTTAAAATTACATTTGTCTGTGGTTTTGTTCACTCAGTGGGAACAACAGGGAACACAACTTTACAAGCTTCTGTAGGTGATATAAATTTATACATGCAACACATCATACACTATCCCCAGTGTCCCTCGGCTCTGCTCCAGGTCCTGACTGCCACCAGGGACTTCATTTTTTTTTTTTTAATTTAGCTGCGCTGTCTCTGGCTTCATAGGTAAGTTTAACTTTAGGTATTGTCTGATTAATTAGGTTAAATCCAGGAGTCTCTTGTGGGTGTGTTAGGCCCCATCCAATGCGTTATTACACATTTGTTAACATAAAATAGGACACAGAATCACAATCTTGCATGGGTTGTTGGTACAAGATGGTCCACTACTCCCAATAGACACACCATGGGGTAGCATACTTGTGGGTAGTCTAGTGTGTTTGCTAGTGTAGCCATTTGCGACCAAAAGTCCTCCAGGTTTCGAAAATGGGGAAGGTGGGTGGGTGGAATGAGTAACCACATTAGTGAGCTTTCGGTGTGGTAGGTTCTTAAGGCCTTTTAATAATCCCACTATTGTGGCTTGCATATATGCAATATGGCTCGCCATATTGGGGTTATACAGGTCAGGATGGTACCACCAATGTATTTAGTATAACTGGGCGACTAGTAGTTTAGCTGAAAATTGGGCATGGCTAGACGTCCGTCTTCTTTTTCTGCCGTCAATTTTATCCAGGCAATTCTAGGGGGTTTTTTTTGTTTCTAGATAAAAGGGAGGACCGGGCGGTTGAACCTTTTGAAGAGGGACTGAGGAATATGGACTGGGGTGTTGTGTAGGTGGTATGGGAGTTTGGGAAGATAGATCACCTAGGATACAGAATCGCAATCTTGCATGGGTTGTTGGTACAAGATGGTCCACTACTCCCAATAGACACACCATGGGGTAGCGTACTTGTGGGTAGTCTAGTGTGTTTGCTAGTGTAGCCATTTGCGACCAAAAGTCAGCTAATGCTGGGCTTTCCCAGATCATGTATAAGTAAATGGCCGTATGAGTCCTACACCTGGGGCAGGCTTCATCTTCTCTCTTACCCATTTTCTTTAGTTTTTCGGGGGTTATGTAGAGCTGGTGGAAGACCTTGTACTGAATTAATCTGTCTCGTACTGCTATTAAGCTAGTGTACATATTTCTAGTGGCCTAGTCTCATAATCATCTTGGGTGAGTACAGGAATATTTTATTGCCATTTCACCTGTGCTAGGTTGAATGGAGGGGAACAGAGGTGATCTAGATGCGATATTGGATACCAGTTTATTTGGTGATTCCCCTGACAGGGTTTCTTTCACTGCCAAAGTGGTTAGAGTAGGAGAAAGGTTACCAAATTAGGACAAATATGGAAAATTTGGAAATATCTGAATAGTGGTACATTTGGTGTGGAGCACTTAGCTTGAAGTGCTTCATGGGCAGGAGATCCCCTCGATTAATTCCCTGTTTTGGCCAATATAGAAAGTCCTCCAGGTTTCGAAAATGGGAAAGGTGGGAGTTACCCCATAATGGAAGGTTGGGAGTAAGCCTAATGGGGTCCTTTTTGAGGATTTTCAAGGTTTGGGTCCAGACTCTATGTGGTGTGGTAATGGGGGTGGGAGAGTGCCCACATCAGTGAGCTTTTGGTGTGGTAGGTTCTTAAGGCCTTTTAATGATCCCACTATTGTGGCTTGCATATATGCAATATGGCTCGCCATATTGGGGTTGTACGGGTCAGGATGGTACCACCAATGTATTTAGTATAACTGGGCGGCTAGTAGTATAGCTGAAAATTGGGCATGGCTAGACCTCCGTCTTCTTTTTCCAGGCAATTCTAGGGTTTTTTTGGTTCTAGATAAAAGGGAGGACCAGGCGGTTGAACCTTTTGAAGAGGGACTGAGGAATATTGACTGGGGTGTTGTGTAGGTGGTATGGGAGTTTAGGAAGATAGATCACCTAGATAAGATCAATTCTCCCCCACAAAGTTAATGGGAGGTTTGTCCAAGCTTGAAGGTCATTGGTGAGTTTTGTAATTATTTGTATATGTTGTGTGTTTTTTGTATATGTTGTGTGAGGTCCAAATGTACAGTAAGGCCTAGGAACTTGAACTCATCGACCCATTTTAGCGGGGCATTGGGTGGGAGGTTGGGGGGAGCTTGATGGTCTAGTGGGAATAAAAGGGATTTGTCCCAATTTATTTTGAGACCAGATATTAATCCAAACTGCTCCACTACATTGAGCAGCGCCTTTAGAGAGTTTTGGGTGTCTGCTTAAAAGATGAGCATATCATCTGCATATAGGGATATTTTTTCTGTAATTGGGCCTTGGTTGAGGCAGATTATTTGGTCCAATGCTCGGATTGCAATGGCTATTGCCATTGCCCGGGGAGAGGGGCAGCTCTGGCGGGTTGCCTCTGGCTAGGCAAAATGGGGCAGAGATCAGGCCATTTACTCGGATTCTTGTCGTTGGCTGGTGGTATAGTATCTGAAGCCATCTAATAAATTGACTGCCCAGATCAAACCTGTGGAGGGTTTCCCAGAGGTAGGGCCACACTCTATACAGTCAAATGCCTTTGCTGAGTCTAGTGAAGCCACTGCTCTATTTCACATTTTTTCATGTTGGATAGATAAATTGGTGTAGATTCTCCTAACATTGATATTCGTGGATCTACCCGGCATGAAACCTGATTGGTCTGAGTGGATGAGATCGATTATACCTTTGGAGTCTTGTAGCCAGTATTTTTGCAAGGATTTTTGTGTCCATAATTATGAGGGAGATTGGGCGTTAAAAGATACACTGCCCAGGGTCTTTTTCCAGTTTTGGGATTACTATAATGAGGGCTCCCCCAACTCTGTAATGTATTAAGAAGGTGGGGGGCTTATTGTTCTGCTAGAACCTTGTACCAGTTAGACGGAACACCGTCCATACCTGGAGTTTGTTGACCAGAAGGGATGCTAGGGCTGCTTTAACTTTCTCTATGGTTAATGGTCGATTTAGTTAGGTTCTACCTTGCAGGGGGCATTTTGGGAATGATGCTCATTGTTAGGAATTGAGTGTGCTCATTGTTAGGATGCGGTATAGTAGTTCTCCAGGCATCTATCAGGTTGAAGGCTTCTGCTCATTGTGCTAGTTTAGTTGGGCCAGGCTCTTGAGAATGGAGGCCACAGCTCTACAGCAGTCCTTTTGTAGCGCCCTCTGAGCTTCTTGACCATCACTAGGGGGGGCCATGCCGCAAGTCAGGCCTCGGCCGGGGACCGCGATCACGCGAGTCCGTGGTTTTACACACAACGCTAGGCCGTTACCGGTTCTTTGGTTCCCTGTGCACTCGCTCTTTCCTGGGAGAGGCAGTGTGTTGTCCCCCAGGTCTTACAGAACACCCTAGTGAGTGCTGGGTGTGATGGGAAAGAAGGATGGTGCAGGGTTATGTTTGGACCTCCGGGAGTGCCCCAAAGATGCGGCCGTGATGTTGCTTGGTTGGCCACACCCCTCGTCGCATACACTCCATTGTAATCAAATAATTTAGATCTTTAAAACTGATCTTTTTTTCTGTATAAAGAAACCGTAGATATAATTAATCCTTATTATCATGTCAGGAGCAAATTTTGGTATTTAGAGTCAGAGTCGCCAAAAATGTACCGACTCCTAATAACTTTAAATAAAAGCACTGAAAATATTTGAATCAGATTTAACAGCTTCAATGAAGAAGGCTATGGCAGGAACAATTCTGGTTCTAAGAACAACACTTAAGTAAATTTTGGATTCTATTTAACAGCTATTCTACAGCTATAGGCTAGGTTCAATTAAAGGAAAACTTTATCCCCAAAATCAATACTTACACAACAGATAGTTCATATTAAAGAATCCTACCAAAGTGGAATTTATATTTAAGTAAATATTGCCCTTTTACATCTCTTGCCTTGAACCACCATTTTGTGATGGTCTGTGTGTTGCCTCAGAGATCACCTGACCAGAAATACTGCAGCTCTAACTGTAACAGGAAGAAGTGTGGAAGCAAAAGACTGTCTGTGAATTGGCTCATGTAACCTAACATTTATGGTTTGTTTGTGTGCCCTGTGAATCCTAGGATCCCATTTTTATTTTTTAAAATGGCACTTTTCTATTTATGATTACCAATGGCACATACTACTAAAAAGTATATTATTATGAAAATGGATTATTTACATGATGCAGGGTTTTACATATGAGCTGTTTTATGTCATATCTTTTCATAGTGACCTACATTGTTCGGGGGGGTATAGTTATACAAGTTGTTTTAGACTTTCCAGTTGCTTTGGTTTATGTACTTTAACTCTGATTTTGTTTTATAATGATCAAAGGATGTGGTTTATATTTTTGAGCTTTAGCAGTGATAAAAGACCTTGTATGTTGTACTTAACTTCTCAATCAATATGTAAAATACATTAGGAACAGTAACACCAAAAAATCTAAGCGATTTAAAGTGATTAACATATAACATACTTTTAAAACTGCATCAATTTGCATCAGAAAGACTACGATTGTTTATTTAAATAAGTTGCTGTGTAGCCATGGGGGCAGCCATTCAAGCACAGGATACACAGTAGATAACAGATAAGTACTACTATAGTTTATATAAACAAGCTGCTGTGTAGCCATGGGGGCAGCCATTCAAGCACAGGATACACAGTAGATAACAGATAAGTACTACTATAGTTTATATAAACAAGCTGCTGTGTAGCCATGGGGGCAGCCATTCAAGCACAGGATACACAGTAGATAACAGATAAGTACTACTATAGTTTATATAAACAAGCTGCTGTGTAGCCATGGGGGCAGTCATGTAAGCACAGGATACACAGTAGATAACAGATAAGTACTACTAAAGTTTATATAAACAAGCTGCTGTGTAGCCATGGGGGCAGCCATTTAAGCACAGGATACACAGTAGATAAGTACTACTATAGTTTATATAAACAAGCTGCTGTGTAGCCATGACGGCAGTCATTTAAGCACAGGATACACAGTAGATAACAGATAAGTACTACTATAGTTTATATAAACAAGCTGCTGTGTAGCCATGGGGGCAGCCATTCAAGCACAGGATACACAGTAGATAAGTACTACTATAGTTTATATAAGCAAGCTGCTGTGTAGCCATGGGGGCAGTCATTTAAACACAGGATACACAGTAGATAACAGATAAGTACTACTAAAGTTTATATAAACAAGCTGTGCAGCCATGGGGGCAGTCATTTAAGCACAGGATACACAGTAGATAATAGATAAGTACTACTATAGTTTATATAAACAAGCTGCTGTGTAGCCATGGGGGCAGCCATTAAAGCACAGGATACACAGAAGTTAACAGATAAGTAGTACTATAGTTTATAAAAACAAGCTGCTGTGTAGCCATGGGGGCAGCCATTCAAGCACAGGATACACATAGATAACAGATAAGTACTACTATAGTTTATATAAACAAGCTGCTGTGTAGCCATGGGGGCAGCCATTCAAGCACAGGAGACACAGTAGATAACAGATAAGTACTACTATAGTTTATATAAACAAGCTTGTGTAGCCATGGGGGCAGCCATTCAAGCACAGGATACACAGTAGATAACAGATAAGTACTACTAAAGTTTATATAAACAAGCTGTGTAGCCATGGGGGCAGTCATTTAAGCACAGGATACACAGTAGATAATAGATAAGTACTACTAGAGTTTATATAAACAAGCTGCTGTGTAGCCATGGGGGCAGCCATTCAAGCACAGGATACACAGTAGATAACAAATAAGTACTACTATAGTTTATATAAACAAGCTGCTGTGTAGCCATGGGGGCAGCCATTCAAGCACAGGATACACAGTAGATAACAGATAAGTACTACTATAGTTTATATAAACAAGCTGCTGTGTAGCCATGGGGGCAGACATTCAAGCACAGGATACACAGTAGATAACAGATAAGTACTACTATAGTTTATATAAACAAGCTGCTGTGTAGCCATGGGGGCAGTCATTCAAGCACAAGATACACAGTAGATAATAGATAAGTACTACTATAGTTTATATAAACAAGCTGCTGTGTAGCCATGGGGGCAGTCATTCAAGTACAAGATACACAGTAGATAATAGATAAGTACTACTATAGTTTATATAAACAAGCTGCTATGTAGCCATGGGGGCAAGCTGGTGGGAAAAAAGGCACAGGTTACATAGCAATAACAGCCCTATCCAATACAATGGTGTTTTATCTGTTATGTGCTATGTAACCTGTGCCTTTTCTCCAGCAGCTTAAATGGCTGCCCTCATGGCTACACAGCAGAAACGGTAGAAATAATAAAGGGGTGATGCTTATATTTAAACACCTGCCCTATGGCATAAAGAAAGTTGTACCTTCCAGTCCTATGTTAGTGCAGCTTTGGTCCGTGGCTTCTTCCACACTGTAGTCACATTCTTTATCAATAGGCACATCACCAAGTATTTCTGAACTCGCAATTTCTTCAATAAATAAAAGAAAAATAATTTTCAATACTCGTGGGTATGGAAAAAATAGTTTCAATTTTCTCGGAAGTTATAGTGCACTAGTGGTTTGTCAAATGCCAACAAAACACTGCATTATATTTTATTCATGTACAGGTATGGGATCCGTTATCTTTACAGGAAGGCATCTCCCATAGACTCCATAGTAATCAAATAATTAAAAAAAATTTAAAATTATTTCCTTTTTCTCTGTACTAATAAAAACAGTGCCCTGTTATTTGTCTCAACTAAGATATAATTCATCCTTATTGGAAGCAAGACAATCCAAATGAGTTTAATTAATCTTTAAATGTGTTTTAGTAGACTTAAGTTCTAGTGTTACTAATTATGGAAAGATCCCTTATCCAGAAAGCCCCAGGTCCCAAACATTCTGTATTACAGGTTCCATACCTGTACTTTATCTGTTCCAAAATTCTCTCTGATATACAAATGTGGATAATTCATCAGTGCAGCTTGATGACTGACATTATGAAAGGTGCAATGATGGTAATTACAGAGCCCCTACATTGGCTGAGAATCTATAAACATATCTTTGAGCACAGAGACTTTTATTTTACACCGCTATTTTTTGTGCAAGAAGGATGTATTCCAGCAGCAAGGAAATTACATTGTTAAATAGGAAAAATTATCATTTAATGAACCTGCTTGAAAAGTGATACCAATTATTAATCAGCCCCTTAAATGGTGGTTCAACCAAGTTAACTTTTAGTATGTTATAGAATGGCTAAAGCTAAGCAACGTTTAATTGGCATTCATTATTTATTTTTTAAAGTTTTCGAATTATTTGCCTTCTGCAGACTCTTTGCAGCTTTGAATTAGGGGTCTCTGACCCCATCTAAAAAAACAAATGCTCTATAAGGCTACAAATTTATTATTATTGCTACTTTATTTTACTCGTCTTTCTATTCCATCCTCTCCTCCTCATAGTCTCTTATCCAAAACAATGCATGGTTGCTAAGGTAATTTGGACCCTAGCAACCAGCTTTCTGAAATTGCAAACTGAAGAGCTGCCAAATAAAAAGTTAAATAACTCAAAACCTACGAATAAAAAATGAAAACCAATTACAAATTGTCTCAGAATATACGAATAATAAAAAATGAAAACCAATTACAAATTGTCTCAGAATATCACTCTCTACATCATACTTAAAGTAGTGAACAACCCCTTTAACTCTTATTAAAAAAGTTGCACCAATATAAAACTTTCAAGTAAGGGAGCATTAAGACAAAAGTGATGATACAACTGCATTATTTGATGTTAACTTTCAGGAAAAAGGCAACACAATAGGGTGTAGTACCTCCAGTCTTCTATGCACGGTGTAAATGAGAAAGCACTGTCTGTAGTAAAAATCGTGCATCTCATGTCACAGTCATGTCTATCCACAAATTTGTGCTGCCTCCTCTGAGGCAATGTAGCTGACATGATCGTGCTGCAGCATCAACTCCAATGGTGAGGCAGGGAGCACACATCAGCAATGTTAACGGCTCAAAATTTGTATTTTTAAAGGGCACTGACACCAATGTCTGCCCCTGACTACATTTTCTGAGTACCCGGTCTCTATTGAACCCCTTCTGATTGACTTTGGCCTGATGTAGGGATGCACCCAATCCAGGATTCGGCCTTTTTCAGCAGGATTCGGCCAAATCCTTCTGCCCAGTTGAACCGAATCCGAATTTGCATATGCAAATTAGGGACGGGAGGGAAATTGTGTGACTTTTTGTCAATAAACAAGGAAGTAAAAAATGTTTTCCCCTTCCCATCCCTAATTTGCATATGCAAATTAGGATTCGGATTGGTATTTGGCCGAATCCAAAATAGTGGATTCGGTGCATCCCTAGTTTGAGGTCAGTCATGATCTGGTTGATCTGTTCCCTCAAATATACCATAGTGTATATGAACAAGCAACACCATGCAGCACTTTGCCTTATGTGTAGGCACGCACAACATTATGTGAATTCTATGCTATGTAGCCCTTTACCAATCAGCAGTGTGTACCGATGCCATGCAATTTATGGTCTTACTAACAGCAGTGTGGTTTGTGCAACCTATAACATGAAGTTCCCTGACTTTTATTCAGCAACTTCTATGAACTATACCCAAGCAATCTACACCATGCAGCAGATTGCATTATACATAGCAGCCTGTACCTGCAACATGGCGATGGTTATCTTGAAAGGAACAGTTTAGTGTAAAAATAAAAACATATAAATAAATAGGCTGTGCAAAATAAAAAATGTTTCTAATATAGTTAGTTAGGCAAAAATGTATAAAGGCTGGAGTGACTGGATGTGTAACATAACAGAAAACAACTTACTGCTTTTCAGCTCTCTAACTCTGAGTTAGTCAGCACTTGAAGGGGGGCCACATGGGACATAAATGCTCAGCGAGTTTGTAATTGATCCTCAGTATTCAGCTCAGATTCAAAAGCAACAGTTATGACCCATATGCCCCCCTCAAATCACTGATTAGTTACTGGTAACCCATGACTGAAAACCAAGAGAGCTGCAAAGCAGGAAGTAGTGTTGTGGCTATTATGTTACACATCCAATCACTCCAGCCTTTATACATTAGTTAGTTTAATTAACTAACTATATTAGAAACATTTTTTATTTTGCACAGCCTATTTACCCAATTTTTATTTTAATACTGAACAATTTCTTTGCATTGTTTATGCACAGTATGTATGAAGAAGCATTTGCATTATTTCAGCAGTGTTTATGTGCAGTCTATCCTATGCAGCCCTTGGCATAAGCCCAACAGTGATGGATATGAGGCAGTGTGTATATCATGAAGACTGTCTTACACCCAGCAGCAGTAAAACTAGGACAGAAAATCCAAGAAAGAAGCCTGTATTAAAGAACACACCAAAATTAGTAAACAACAAAAATATGCTTTATTCACCATATCTAGAAAAAACAACTATAAGCTGGTGTCACAACCCATATATAGCATTGCAAGACTTAAGTGAGCCTCCTATTTACAGACTACACTACTGAGGGTACCCTACAATGTTCAATGCCACGTGCAGGAGTAGTCAGTACGTGTAAGACCAGTTCTTCCAGATGCTGGTACAGAGTGGAGCACATTCTAGGTCAGGGGGTTCTAGAAAAGCAAAATAAACACAACACTGTTCATTGCAAAATAAATACAGTAGAACCCCCATTTTACGTTTTTCAGGGGACCAGAAGAAAATGGTGTAAAATCCAGGAAAATGTAAAATGTAAAATCATGGAAAGGTATTATGAATAATATATAGGTGGGACAACAATACAGCAATGTAAAATGAGGGGAAACTTAAAATCAGGGGATGCTAATTTCAATCCAATGTCATCCTCAAAGTAATATTCTTGTTTGTTAAACATGGTAATCTTTAACATCAGAGACAAAATCATGCTTTGGGCCAATCTGCAAATTACATCCATTTTAAAGACAAATACAAGCCTTAGACACAATAAAGGTCAGACTCCCACCACTAAACGATGCAATGTTGTCACTTCCATGATGGCAAACAAGGAGCCACTCCCCCTGAAATTGATGTGGGTGATTAAACCACTTATTCAGCTATTGCTGAAAGGGGTTTCACCTCTCCTTAAAAATACTGAGGTG